>NW_004955444.1:19070371-19133051 GCF_000276665.1 Chinchilla lanigera
GTTTCATATGCAGTTCACACTATGAACTCTTATGGACACAGCCTGAAAAGGTTATATTAGGCTGAATGTGAATGGGTACACATTAATGTCAAACAGAAATGAAAGACTGAAAACTACTCATTCAATTAATTGAAATGTGCAAATAATTTTTGTTGATATAAATTCTCAGATAAATAAAGAATATTTGGCTTTGTTCAACATTCAATATTCATCTGGTACTAAATTTATACAGTAGCCAAAAATCAGAAAACTTAAGAGCAATAAAGCCTCTTTGTCTATTAATTTAGAAAAACATTATGATGTCTATACTATAAAATAAATGGGGAAAATTCTCTCAAAATAATTACATGTGCACAGAGTAATCTTTGTTAAAATTCGTTTTCAAAGCACATTTTATAACTTCAAAATGAAAACATGAAGCATTGACAATTATTGTTTTGATGAGAGGGACACAAATGAGTTAGAATGTCATTTTTGCTTTCAGGTAAATGAAAACATTGAGAATCAAGTCCATAAATAAAGCTGATAATTATCAATACATGGGGAAAACATATATTTAAAAATAGAGCTCTCAATCTGATCTACAGCACCATAGTTCTTGAAAGTTAATAAATAATTGGGCTTATAATATCACTTTAAAAATCAAACATAATATTGAATCATTTATTTTCTTGTTAAGCATAATATATTACACTTACTGTTACTATTACTATTATATATTGATTCAAAATAATAAGCCACAAATTATTAACACTACACATTTAAATTTTAAAAATTAACAATTTTTAAAGCACTTTGGAGTTCATGTGCTTTTGTCTGTTATTTTACTTGATTTTCATCGTTGTTAAGATGAGGAACAGTTTGTTTTCTTAAAAGAAATTTAAATAGGAAATAAACATTTGAGCTCTAACTTACTATATATTTGATTTCCAATTCAGAACCTCACTGCAATATCAGATATATTGAGAATACCCCAAAATGATTTTCACCTATCTTCGCTTTAAAAGTTCTGCATTTTTTTCATAATAAATCAAAATAACACCTATTATCTAATAGGAGAGCCAGATTACATCGAAAGTTATCTCCAGTCTGTGTAGTATTAGTCACAAACAATTTCACGTCTCAGTGGACGTAGGCTTAGCAGGGTTTCTGTGTGTGGCGGGCATCTAGTACCCTACACATGGCCTTTGTGTTGGGCGAAGGGAAGCCGCTGCTCAGTCCAGCTCAGCTTTGCAGGTCTTCTTCATGTCATGTGGAATTGGTGCCTTTCTGTAACCCACCCTCTCAGACCTTTTTACAATTTGTGGAAGAAATAGCAACATCAAATATGCTCTGAGTTAAGGGCAACAAAAATCCTATTAAATTTTTAATCTTTTATCTGAAATCATAGTTACTAGATTTACCTATGGACTGCACAGGAAATAGAGCAACCACATTGTTTTATATCTGTATTAACTGTAATTATTCTTTTAGACATAAAATTTTATAATAATTTTGAGCTCTTACAATGTTATTGCTCAAAACATTTCTGTGTAAAAAATATGGCATAAAGATAACATTTTTCTGTAATAATGGTTACAGAAAAAGAAGGTCAAAGAGGACCCAGATGGATAGTCATCCTGTATTGATTCACCTAGAGTGTCTTAAATTTTAAATAAACCCAAAAACTGATGTTTGGAAGGGCAACATTTTTGAGGCTAATATAACTATGTAAACTTCATGAATTCAAAGTCAGAATTCATTAATCAGAAAAAGTACAAAAATTAATGAAAAGTTTCTTCACCATTGAACAACATTCTTCCAATCTTCCATTCGAACGTCATGTAGGTTCAAATCATCAGTCCTACTTTAATCTTTCTTTAACTACCCTACTAAGTGATTGATTGAATATACATTTATATATTTCTTATTAGGAGTAATTGCCTGGCTGAATGACATTATAAATATTGACTTGTTTAATCCCATTAAAAGTGTAGTAAATTTCATAATTTTTCCCATTTTATTGAAGAAGAAACCAGACATGGAAAATAACTTTCTCAAGATAGTTGAAATAGTAAAGTATCAAACTGATATTCAAACTGATTAGTGAAGTTCTGGGATTCCAGTTATTACCATTAGTTACTACTTGTGCTGCCTCTATTCATTCTCTATTTCTCTATCTCTGTCTGTCTCTCTCTGTGTCTTTCTGTCTCTCTCTCTCTCTCTCCCTCTCTCCCTGTCTCCCTCTATCCCCTCTTCCTATAGGGCACTATGTTAGTCTCCACAAGGACCATTACACATACTAAACACACTCTTAGAACATGCGTTATCTCTCGGCCCCTGTTCCAGTCACCAGTGGCTCAAACATGCTATATTAATCTGCTTCTGTCACTGTGATAAAATATCTGAGATAAACAAATTAAAAGGACCCCACTCTGGGTGCATGGTGAGGTAGATCATTCTACCAAGAAGCTTTGGGCAGAGCAGAGCTGCTCGCTTCATGGTAGGAAGGAAGAAAAAGGGAGAGAAGGACCAGGATCCCCAAATCCCCGACAAAGCCCTGCCCCAAATGACCTAACTTCCTTCTACCTCCTAAGGTTGCCACCACTTCCCAATACCACCAGTCTGGTAACAAACCTTTAGTATATGGGTTTTCTGAGGATGTTTAGAATCCAAATTATACCACATATCTTCTCTGCCTTCCAGAAATTAAACCAGTTGATGTGGAAGACTTATATCTTGATAAATGATAGCTTTGATATGCCTCTATCCTATTACTGTATTTTCCTTAAGATTTTTGGTTCATAGCATGTACATTAAAGGTACTGTTTTATTAATCTGGACAAGATAAAGGGACCCCAAAGACGCAGGGACTTCTGTAAACTATTACAGTAAGCAGCAACAGCCTGCGGTCCTCTCATTGTCAATTTTGACCACTTCAGAGCAAAGTGTAGCTTATGGATAGATGTCTGGCCCCATAGGCCAATTTTACTGACCTGGGACAGGACCATGAAGAAGAAGAGTGGAAAAGCCAGACATGGTGGTGGATGGTTGTAGTCCTAGCACTTGGAGGCTAAGGCAGCAAGTTGGCAGTTCAAAGCCAGCCTAGGATACATAGCAAGTTCAAGATCAGCTTAGACTACATAGTTAGAGCTTGTCTTAAAAAATGCAGAAAGAGGGAAGAGAAAGAGGATGAGGAATAAGGAAGAGGAGGGCCAAGAGGAGGAGGATACAAAAAAAGGGAAAGAGGAGGAGGAGAAGGGGGAGAGGGAGCAGCAGGAAGGAAGAGGACTAGCAGGGAGGTGGAGAGATGCACCATTTTCCAACACACCTACTACTAAGATGCTGCACAAGCTGTGGTAGTGTGATCTATGTCAGTCAGCTAGGACTTGCTGGAAAGCAGCTGGAGAAGGACTGGAGCACCAGGCACGGCGCTTGCTCTCCCTGGTATTGCAAGAAGCCAAGATTTGCTCCTGTCTGGGCACAGGAGGAGAGAGAACATGGGAGCAAGGCAGTGAAGCAGACAGTCTTCAGGGAGAACTGAGCATGAAATCCTTGGATTGTTTACCAAATATTTACTAAGAAGACAAAAAAAGAGAGAGAAAGAAAACAGTACATTGCATACAAAGTTATAAAAAGAGGACAAATCTACTGATAAGGTTCAGGAAGTGCAACCCCAATACATGGAATCTTGGCAGTTGAGAAAACAGCAGAATTAGAAAGTCCAGCTTCACCTCCCCTCCTTCTGGCTCCTGAAGCAGCACATGAATCCTATAAAGCTTTGTGGTCTTTTCCTTAAGCTGGCTGTAAGACCTTGTCATGAGTGGTGCCCGCTCCTTACGTCCAAAGATCTATCAGACAAGGTTGTGATCAAAGAGGACTTCACAGTTTGCCCTCTGGTTTACTATCATTAGATCCCTTTGTCCTATCTTGCTTTAATCTGTCTTGTCATGGGAGCCTCAACTAAGAAACTAAAATGGGAAGGAATGATATTCATTTTCCTCCACATTATACAAGCAGAAACAAAATGGAGACTCCAAGAAAATGCCATGACTGAAAGGCCTCTTACATTGCAGATGAGACTGACTCTGGCAGAAGTCAGAATAAAAATGGGTGTGAAGACTGAGTGGATGAGGAGTTTGGATTTAGTTCTGCAAGCAGCTTTCAAAATACATACTGTAGTAGATTGATAACTGGTGGTCAACTTATAACCCCCAGGTGAACTGAGTGAGTGTGGTGCTGGGTGTGGGAGGCCCACTTCGGGACTGTTGCCAGCAGCATAAGAGGCAGAACTGGAGAAGAAGAGGTAGGCTGTTGGGAGCTGAGAGAGGCTGTTGGAAGCTGGTAGAAGCTGTGGGGAGCTGGCTTTCCTGATGAAGTTGGCTGTTTTCATCCTCCAAGGAGCTCAGGACCTCGCTGGCACTGAAAATGGCTTTGGTTCACTTTGGGGGAGCTTTAGTCCTCACTTTGAGCATCACTTCCTGGTTCTGGAGGGAAAGATGGTGCACTGCCAGCCTCCAGGAGAAGCTTGCTGCATTGGCTTCCCTGATGGGAACTCAGTCATCCTAATCATTGGAGGATCTCGGGACCTCACTGTTGCTGAGGATGGCTGTGGTACCTTTTGGGGGAGCTCTGGCTCTTCTGAGCATCACTTCCTGGCTCCGGTGTGGATCCCTCAGCCTGCTAGCACAGGTCTTTCATGCTGCTGGCACAGACTTTGTAGATTCCACCACTGACCTTTGGACCTTCCCAGCAGATCCATGAAGCAGGCCTGCATGAGATGTTGTCATGGGCTCTGGGCCTCCAGTTGGATTTGTGAGAGGCATTGTTATGAGCTCCATAACAATGCTTCCCACAGCTGGACTCATGTAGGATATTGTTGCGGGATCCGGGCCCTCAGCTGGATTCCTTGGTCTTAGTGTGTGGACAGATTTCCTGCTTCTCTTGTATATTGTTCTTTGGGTGACTATTATAAATAATCATATAAAGTGTGTGTCTTGTATTATGTGGCTCCCCTTGCAAAAATAACCCCCAAACCAACACACGTACCATGTGGGCTTTCAGACTGCTCCCCCGTGCAGAGCACTTGCTTAGCGTGCACAAAGCCCGGGGGTCAGTCCTTAGCCCTACTAGAAACCAAGACAGAAGCAGAATGTGTATCACAAATTCCTGCAGTTCTATGGAGGATGTTGACATTTGCATATGTTTTATTAAGATACATATGAATTGCACTTTTAAAGTTTTTAAAATTTGTGACAAAATATTACATAAACATAAATCTACTAAATGTTAACTTCCTGGGATCATCAATACAGTAATTACAGTAATTACAGCCAGATTAACAGTATGAGTTAAAGATTTAGATCTCTCTGTGAAATTATTGAATTTTTTACCTAAAAAAAAATTGATAGGAAAGTGTAGTATCGAACAGGTCATTGTTTAAAACATTCTATCCTTTGTATCTCTATTCCATATCAGAAAATTCTAAAATGTATGAAAGCTCTTTTTAGAACCTATGGTAGGACATGACTTTATTTTGCATAAGTTTTTATTAATAAATTACACATTTTTATTTTCTGTGATGTGAAATAATTACCTTTAATACTAAATATACATTTATGCTTAAAATTAGAAAGTTGATTTATCTTGTAAATTGGACTATTTTCAAAAAGAAAAGACAAATCAGTTTTCTATCACTTGGTAATTCAACAAATGTTGGCCACAGCAACAATACAAAATAAAATCAATTTGCTCTGCCCTTATGCAAAATCATTCTCAGTAAAAAGTATATGTCTATATAATAGTCATATTGACTTCTCCTTCATGATTACATTTAGTTGCAACAGAATGAGGGCAACTGCACCAAATATTGCGATATGAATCTTGAAAAAGACCTTCTGTGGCTCTTGCTAAGTGATAGTATCATTTTTACTATATACAGTAGATTCAAGCATAGAGCTTTTAAATTCGGGCTGAAAAGCTTGACGTTATTAAAATATAATTTAAGTCTAAATTTTACAATGCTCAAATAACTTAGAGTATTATAAGTGTTATAAAAGCTACACTATCAGGAAGTAATATTAAATTTTGGCTACTTAAATTGCAAGAATGTTTTATGAGTCAACTCTTAGAAAGTGCAATCTGCTAACTCAGTCAAGATAGGAACATCCATTGCTCTTTTTTATTTGATGTTTGCACATAAGCTTATTATTCTGTGGGATGCCTGACACACATTCAGAGAAGTAACCATAATATGCAATTTGTCTTGGAATTCCTCTGATCTTGCTTATTAAAGATTGATGATATTTATTTACATAGAAGTAACAAAATAAACTGATCTATAATGATATTTTTGAGACAGGGTCTCACTATGTAGTCCAGGCTGGCCTTACACTCACAGTGATCCTCCTGCCTCAGCCTTCCCAGTGCTGGGATAATAGGTGTGCATGACCATGCCCAACTATAATGATGATTTAGGAAACAGAAAACATTTTGGATATATAACTGCAATCCAATAATATATAGCAGCTCTTAAACTCCAAAATTTCTAAGTGAACATGTTGGCTAGAATTGGAGAATTAACAAGAGAACACCTTGTCATTCCATGGCCATCAAATGAATTTACTGTCTATGTCTCAGGAGATAGGATGGGAAAATGGAATTTTTTTAAAAATCCTATTATTTTCTAAATTTACACAAGTGGGTTCTACTTTTAGCTGATAATAAAAATTAGAAGCTATCTCCCAAAGCACCATTGGTTATTGTCACATAATCAGTTCATTTTATTAAAGCATGGTCTTTAAATTACAAACCTTAAATTATGTGTGGCTGATACAATGATGTACAGAATTTCAACAAGTCTGAATATTATTGGTTGCCTTGCATAAAAGACATTAATATTTCAAAGGAAATAAAAGCTAGGTACTTTTTCTACTGATAGAATATTTTTTTGTTAGATAAAGTAGATTATTGTTATCCTTAACATACATATGAAGCATTCAAACAATAAAATTGTTTTAAAGGGATTTTAAATAGTCCCCTTTTGAAAAAATTATAATGAAAATTGAAAAATAATTTTCTGTGAAATGAGTTTAAAATATAAAATGTTTGAACAAGTGTACTGGGGTTGAACAAATAAAAACAGATGGTGGATAGATGTACCCCATATTTGTCACCATCGAGAGGGAATTTGAGAGGGAAATGTTACAGTGGTCCATGTGGTTCTGCATTAGAATCAGAGATGTCTGTATAAACTCGTATTTAGTGTAATATAAATGTGGATAAAAGAATGTAGAAACAACTACAAATATTGTGTGCACATGGTCAGTGGGTATTTCATAACTCTGTCACTACAAAGATCTAAAAGTAAACACATTTTTATAGTCACAGGCTCAATCTATGCCTAAATATTGGTTTTGAACACCATTTTCCTATTAAAGAAAGCAGGACTCATTGGAATAACACCTAAGTCTAGGACTGGGCTATAATCCAACAAGATGGGTCTGAAGTATCTCGACATACCAGATAATAAGGAAGTGCTTAATAAACCTTGTTGGACAAACAGGTGCTGGGAATACAGGGCCCAATCTTGAAGAGCTGCGTACAAACTTGAACTTTCAAGAAGAAGCTCACTATGTGTGAGGGCAGATTTCAGCAGAAAGATGCTGACTTGGACATATTCCAGCAGAATACAGAACTCCTGAATAAAGGGAAAATCTTACAAATTTCTGGAGAGAGAAGACCTACAAAGGGAAAACGTTAGACTGCACCAGAATTCTCATCTGCAACACTGGAAATTGAAAGATATAGTTTGAAAAAAGGGACAGTACTCTTGGAACGTTGTCCCTACTAGAATATTTATAAATATGTGAAGAGTAAGTATGACAGAATGCAATGAATTCACTACTGGGTGAGTGCAAACCTCATCAGCTACTGGAGCTAAAGTCGGTGGGGAGAGGTTTATTAGCTGCAGGAGGGAAGGTGAGTATGGGAGTTCATTTGTAAAGCAGTATTCTCCTCAAACAAAACAATCCGGGGTCGCATTTCAAAAACGCGTATGTATTCATCTAGGAAGGCACGTGCATCGGCAGGCACAGTCCTCAGTCTGATCAATTCAGGGTCCTGGATCACCTGTTCTGAGGAAAAATGGTAGACACGAACACTGTGGACAAAGAACACTGTATTATAACGGACAAACATTACTCTAGGTCATCTAAAAGAATGACTCAGAGTGACTTGCTGACCTTGTCTAGTCCCTGAAAGTTTCTTCAACCGGTCTTAGCTGAAACAAAAAGAAACAACAACTTTGAGCACATTTTAAAAGGGTCAGCCGGAGCCCACCACCCCCAAGTTGAGGAGTTTGCCTGGAAAAGTACCTGCCTTACTTACTAGCTCCCAGAAGCACAGCCATGTTCCAGTGTTTCAAAATGAGTGAGCGGAACACCTACCGCAGCTGGAGCCTTCTGAGGGGAAGTGTAGGAGTTAAAGGAAGCGGGAGAAACTAAATTATTTTAACAAATGAAAAATATCAAAAGTAATAACATATGAGAAGCATGAATGGGTAAAATGTCCTGTGACAATTTAAGTTGGAATAAATTTTGATACTGTGTAAACTATAACAACTTTTACCTACTAAACAGAAGGTTGGAAATTGACCAAGGGACTCAGGTAATGGTTCCTATCAAAATACAGAAAAAGTTGAACTGCTGAAAAGTTAACAAAATTTACCACTATTCCTTTCATATTTCCAGACCTGTTAAATTGCATCTATCATGAGATTATAAACTGGGAGGTAAAAATGACATATTACTCTGCATGTGCCCTTACCTTTGTAAATCAATATTTTCTTTGTTCTGTACAATCAGAAGTTCAAAATTATTTCCTTGCTGAGACTGATGCAACAATTCGCTATCGTTCCTGTGAATTGAACTTTATCATAGAAAACATTAAAATGACTATATTTATTAAAGAGTTTTACTGTTCTTGCTTCTTAATGACTACATTTTACCAATTTAAACTTTTCAGTTAAGTTTATAATACCAAAATGGTGCTTTTCAAATCACTTTACATGAAGAGTTTTTAAAGAATTATTAAGAAATATTTGAAAACCATGGTGGATGATAAATGACATTTATTAGGAAAGTCATACTAACAGAGCTATGATTTAGAAAAATTAATTCTGATAGCAATATAATAATTAATTGCAGAATCGAGAAATATTGAGTACATGTATCTCCCCCATAACATAAACATGAATATCATGTACTGCAAGTATGTACTAATCAACTTTGTCTAAAATTAACTGAAAGAGGAAAGAAAAACATAATACAATGCATGTCATGGCCTATTAACTATTTTGATTATCAGAGCATAGGAGAGGAGGACATATACCCCAAAAAAACTGCATGTAGGAGACCAGACTATTCTATCCTAAAATATGCTTCTTTGGTTTAAGGATTATTTTGACCTGATTATTTTGAGAAACTATAGGCCTAGAATAAATTTTGCAAATAAGAACTGAAGTTACACTTTTTAAAGAAAAATGTGCGATTGTAAAGGAACCCTCCATTCATCAGGGCGTTTCCATCCTAGCATCAGAGAGGGGAAGACTATATTACTACACTCTATCAATGGACAAAGACACTAATTTAAATGATTTCCTGGCCACGAACCCATGTCTGGGCTTCCCTACAACCTCTTTCCTGTGTTTCAGTGAACAAGGGTTTGAAGACTCCATTCGACGCTGCCTGTTAGTTCTCTGGGTATCTCTCCTGTGCACTGAGGTAGACTCATTATGAAAACCGATCTTCTCTTATTAACCTGTTTTTTGCGTAGAAGTCCATTCCATCAAAGAACTATAAAGGGTAGAGAGAAAATTATTTCTTCACCCTTTATGGAGCTACAATGTATTGAACACTTACTGTGAAGTAGACCAGGAATTCAGGCACATAGTATCTATCTTCTGTCACTGCAACAACCACCCAGCCAGGTTGTGAGAGTGAGTGAGCAGATGAGTGACTTCACCAAAATGGAAGCAAAGTCTAAGTCCCCCCAGGGGAGTCTAGCTTACAGACTCTTCACGTGGCATGGAATTTTTGTTTAACTAGTAATTTTATAGTACTGCGACTGACTTGAAAAATAGATTGTAGTTCTCCCAGGAAAAGAGATGTGCTATTAGTGGCATTGGAAGCTATCATAACAGTTAATAAAAGGAAGTAGCAAATACTTACCATACATTTGTGGGTAGATGAAATAATAAGCAAAAATCATCAACTGTACCCACCATGAGTTTATTATTTAAGAAATACCATGTGATAAATACCATTAACTAATTCATAAACTTGCATCACTCATTATTTTTTCTTTTTATCAATACTTTGAAATCTGTCAAATTATGTTACAAAATCCATAACTCAGAAGGTTTTATTAGAATTGATCCTTTCCATATATTCACACAGCAGTACTTTTTTTTTTTTTTTAGCAAACTGAAGCTTCAGAAAAAAATATTGGACTGAAATTTTAACTTAGTATTTTGAAGATAGTAAAAGTGAAAACAAATGAACACATTTGAAAGGAGGAAGCCTTTAAGCCTTTTCTCTCCCTTACTCTCCCCTCCCCCCATTCTTCCTGTGAAGCATCAGAATAAATGTTCCCCCTCATCTGAACCAAATCACCCACTGTGCATAACTGATATCATTCACACAGAAACATACACCTCCTAACCAGAGCTCTCACACCTTATCAGAATGTTCTCATCTGAAGGGCGAGGATGTTGGAACCCAGGCTTGTTTCATGTGGTTATATCAAGAAGCAGTAAAGAGAAAAGAATGCTGGGGGAGGGGGAGTCATTCAAGTTTGTTTAGGTTCTCTTACCTCTAGTCTATTAAGATCTAATTTCTTATGTGTTTTACCTGATGGTGAGCAAAGCAGCTGAACATTGTATTTCTTTGTAATGCTGACATCTCCTTTGCACAATTTAAAACAAACCTTCTATTAGCCCGGGAAAGGCTGAGATGGGAAATAATAGCAGCTCAGGGAGAGTAATTATTTCTGTTCCATTGTGTAGGATGTTTGAGCTTTTGATTAGTTGCACTATACACTACTTAACAGCTAACCAATCTTAACCATGATTAACAATACATGAGAAGGTTTTTTATCCTAGCAGCATGCCACACACCCCTGAAATGTTGGTTTTATGTGTTTCTTAGTGACTTAAATCTTGTTTTAAAAAATACCTCTCATTTTCTGGGGTGTATTTGAAAATGACTGTGCTACCCACAGCAAGGAGTCGTAAGCAGCAGCAAGGCGAGAGGGGATCACGATGAAATGGATGCGGAAAGCTGTGGGTTGTACACCATTAAGTGTTCCCAGTGTGATTCTAATGAGCTTATGATGGCCTCACCGAATTACTGTTTTTACTCCAGCCCAGTAAATTACAGTATGCCCAAATTAAATCAGTGTGACTCCATAGAAACCAGTCTTCATCGAGCTCCACATTTGTAAGAATTAAAAGAATCATGCTTAATCATATTTAACCATATCCATTGTCTCAAGAGTATCAGGCTTACTTTTATCTCCCAAATATTTAGCATATGCATATGTATAAATATGAGCAATTTTATTTCATTTCCTATTTGGCCCAAGTGCAATTCTTATTACATTTTGGATCATTTCAAAACACTTGTGGTGTGACCACTGAAGATAAATTCCAATTCAATAATCATTATTGCATAGTAAGATTATCATTATTTCTTCTTTCTACATACATTTGTTATTGAATATGTGTAGCTTTTGCTTTGACTTTAAAGTGTCCTAAAAGCTGGAATTTGGAAAATTATATATTATTAGATAATAATTTATGTGAGTTGGACTAAAAATATTCTTTAAAAGCCTGGAGGAGTGACTACAAAATGTGTCATCTGCTATTTGAATGAATGGCTACATTGTACACACAGAATAAGCCACAAGATATAGACGGAATTTTAAGAATAAAAGATAAATGCTTGAACTGGGAGAAATAAAATATAAAGAAAATGGGATAATCACTACTTTCTATTACTTCACATAACAGTTATGAGAGGCAATTAATACTTTAGCACTTCTTGTCCTAGGGTTAAAGGAACATTACAATATTTACCAAGTTTGATTTCCAGTCTCTTTGAATAATACTCATTGCTAACTAAATACTTGGTTTTGGCTACACAGGTAGAGAAAATAAAGCCCAGAAGAATAGTTAAAAGGAGTTAAATCCGATGTTCCATTTTCTAAAACCAGACTGCATAATCCCTGACCACTAATGTATTAATTGGTGATCAAGTTACTGGGGAAACGAGGCTACTTAATTTATAGCATGAAATAAAACTGCTCTCCCTTTCCCACAGAAACCAGCCACCTTCCTGCCCAGCCTCCTCTCACCATGTTCAAACCACTTAGCCTTTCACAGATCTCAGCTAAACAACAGGACTTTATACCGTTTGAAATAAATAATCCAGGTTCTCATTCCTAAAATGGAAGGCAGCCCAGAGCTGGTTTAGAGGTTGGCACTGTGCGTTGTGCGTATGTGAAACATCAGCGTTGATTAGCAGGGACAGCAGATCCGAAAACCATGAAGCGCTTCTGAAACCTTGATAGGAAGTGACTCTCTCTGGATGCAGATTTATTGATACTGACAACATTTCTTTTTCCTTGAGGTTTCAAATAGTGAAAGTACCTCGGACATGGAAAAATACAGAAAGCAAATAAATAACGAGAAAGCAACAGCTCAGAAGAACTGAACCTCCCAGCTTCTGAAAGAAGCTGCCTGTGCCCTTGAGGAGGGGGCTGGGGAGACACACAGATAGGAAGAGAGAAAGGGAGGGGGAAATGGAGGGACAGAAAGAAGGTTGACTTTAAATGCTTTCAGCAGACTCTCTTAAAAATGAATGCCTTATATGCTCTAAATGTCTCCCCAAATCCAGTTCTTAATTCATCTATTTTTTTAAAAACAGGAAAACCTTTAACGTTCTGCGACATTAACGGGATCATTTGTGAAACATCATCTCACAGTAACTTTGTCCATAATGGCCAAGAAAAAACAATGATATAAGAGTGAATCCCCTCTGTAAAAAAAAAAAAAAAAATTAAAGTGAAAGAAAGAAAAAAAAGTAAAAATGACCCTAAAATATAGCACACAGCAACCTTTCCAAATACCAAAGTCTTGACATTTTGTTAGGAAAAAAGAGAGATCTCTAAGTCTTCCCAAATATATTTGTGGTTAAATAAAAAACTTAGTCACTCAATGGCTGAGTTACGAGAAAATCCCAGTCCTGTAATTCAATCTCCCCAATATGGTCAAACACTCCATTTACTTGCACCACAAGGGACACAGCTAGAAATCGCACTTGGCGTTAGAAATGAAGAGGCCCTGTGTAACCCAGGGCTGGAGGCTGTTCATCCTCATTCTAACACTGCGCTCCCAGGAGGACGCTCATCCCTGGATGTGAGTCATATTTGTGCGTCAGGAAATCAGACAATGCTCTCCTGTTCCCGCCCCACAACTTCCCACTCCTGTAATACAATTTCTGCTCCAAAGACGATTTCCTTCATCCTTCATGACTATCCTGTCATGGCAAAAAAGACTGGAAACGAGCAGACCTTCAACTGCCTCCTTCCTCTGGGATGTGACTCCCTGGTTAACTCCGTCCTTATCTGAAGTGTGCAAACACAGACATCCAAGGAGCTCAGCAACAACTTAGTACCACCATGTGTAATCTACAGCACAGAGCCAATGTCAGGGGGCCTCTGAATTACAGGACTGGGATTTTCTCAGCAGAAAGTATGGATGACACCACTTTTGGGAGGTGTTGACTCAAGGATGGTCATTATCAGCTGGAAGCACAATCTTTAGGGACAAAGAGAGGTAACAATATGGGTGTGAAAAAGATGGTAGAAGCATATGTAGAAGCAGAAAAAGGGATGCCCCTTTCTTGCCCATCGTAAAAGTCATAACTGAAATTCTTCTAACACAAAACAGGTTTGGAAAAACAAAGCTAACAAATCGAAGAACAAAAGTCTCAGCGTGAATTGTCCATCCGTATGCTTTGGCTACATGAAGCATGGGTGACACAGTAGAAATGTGATTATACACGGAGGATGTGTGATATCAGAGTAATAGACCCCAAGGGGAAGTTAAGAAGCGCCAATCTATTTTAATTCTTCTTGACATTCTTAACTTCTAAGTATGGGATGGGCCTCTTCTGAAATTAGCAACTCATGATCTACAATCCAACAAGGTTCAGTCAGAAGTTTTCGATAGCTAACCCTTCTACAGAAAGATGGGAGAAATTTGGAGTAATACTTTCTGATTTTGTGGCTCACTTAATGAAAATGATTGTTATGCAAAAGTGAAATCAAGGTGTCTGTGGCCATCCTTGAGGAAAAGGAGGGATGATACAGGAAGGTAGAAGAATTTGAGAGAGAAATTTTGTTTCTGAGGCCTTTACTTTGACTTATATGCCGCAGTTTAGATCGTGACTGTTTCTGAGGGCCATGTGTTAAACACTTGGTTCTGAAGGTGGTGCTGTTGGGAGGGGGTGGAACATTGAAGAGGTGGGGCCCGGCAGGAGGGCTTTAGTCTTTAGGTCCTGCGCTTGAAGGAGATGATGAGACCACAGTCCTTTCTTCTTTCATTCCTTCACTTCTTGCTCAAGCAGTGAGGGGGTTTTCTCTGCCACATGCTCTTGTGATGATGTGCTGCCTCACCATAGGCCCCAAAACAATGGGAACAAATGATAATGGACTGAGATCTCCAAAACTCTAAGCCAAAATAAACCTTTTCTTTAGAAGTCGATTATCTCAGTGCAAAGGCCCTTGGTTCAGACCTCAGTATTAAAAGAAGTAAACAAAGAGAAAAAGGAAAGAAAGTGTCATGATATGAGACATTGAAAGCTTTGATACTTGTTAAATAAATTTTTATTTCACATTATTATAACACCTATTCTAATGTTTTAGGGAATCATTTAGTTTGAAAGAGTACATAGATGAGGATAGTGACATATTTTAATTAATTCAGAGTAAAATGCTTAGTAAACTAAGATGCAGATATAAAAGAATAAGCAAGCTGGTGGACATCTGAATACTGAGGACAGTAGAGGCCTGGCTTATCACTCACTAACTCAGCTGGAGCCTAAGACAGCTTCCAAGGCCAACCCTGAGTGTTCTAGGAGTCTGAAACTAAGCCATGCTCGCATTCTTAGGCCCTGCAATACTTGATTCTCATCAGTGTATTAGTGTAAGGAATATTCACATATTCATTAGGAAAAGCAATTTAGGGCAACCAGAAATATGGCCACTTCTTGAGAAGGATGGAGAATATAGTAATATCATGGAGCTAAGACTATGTTTTTTTTAAAAAAATGGGACGCTGAAAGATCCAATAATACATGTCCAACTCATCCTCCATCTCTTACAGCATTTGCAAAACATGCGGGATCAAATAGGCTTTGAGACATCAGAAGCAAATTATGGTGTTCTATGATCTATAAACCTTGAGAAAATACCTGTCTCACATCGATAGTTAAATAGTTTAATGAGATGAAGTTATACAAATATCCCGTTGCTCTGCAAAATCAGTGTAATAGACAATAAATGTAATTTGCTTATCTTTCTCATTCCCAAGTAGAACACTTATTTAGGAAAAGAAAAGAAAAAAGCTTGCTTTCAATTCAGAACAAGGCTCTGCCACTTCTTCAGAAAATGAATTTGAAAAGTGTGATATTTTTTTTAAACTTACTGGATACCCATATAAATTGATAGAAGATAAGAAAGGCTCAGTGCCACCAGGGGCAATTTAATACTCAATTTCAAAGACAACATGAGTTTGAAACTTTGAAGAAGAGAAACTGGTGATACATAATTTAATCTAGTTCTCAAGTGCTTACATTTTAATTTGGACTGTTTAAACACCACTCATGAGACAACAGGGACTTTAAACCACATCACAAATCACAGAATGAAGCACTTTATTTTTTAGGCAAGTTTATTAAACCTCAGCAGTTGAATGACAAGTAACTAGAGTAATCATGAAAACGTTTTCTCCTGATTAAGATGGATGACAGTGCTCTTGCTTAAATACTGCAGTTAGAAAGGTAGGTTATACTTTCTAGAAAGATGTCATCTCTGGAATGTTCCTCCATCTTCAGGTAATCCTCTGATTTCTGATTCTGATAGAGCATTTAAATCTGTCCTAGTTTGTGTTTTGGTACTTAAAAACAAATCTTTATTCAGATCAAAATAAATGGCTAAGGTGACTGCTTTGTAAGGTAATTTTTTAAAAGGATAAACAGATAAATATTTTATCTTAGTCCATTTTCTGTTGCCATAACGGAATGCTGGAGTGTAATAAAAGAAATTTATTTTGTCTGATTCCAAAGGCAGGGAAGTCTAAGGCCAAGGGATCACATTTGCTAAAGGCCTTCTTGTTGGTGGGGATTCTCCACAGTTTTCAGATGGGGCCGGGTATGAGATGGCTGGAAGCTCATAAGAGATAGCTGATCGGCTTTTACAACTGACCTACTCTAATGATAACTAACCCACTCTCTCCGTAATCCATGAAGCCATTACTCTGTGAACGAATTGATCCACTCACGAGGATCACTCTCAAAAGTATGATTTCTCAGAATGAACTAATTCATTCTCTCAGAATGAGTTAAGTATCACATGAGTGATACATACAAGTCATAGCATATGTAATGGTCATTTTTTCTTACTTAGAAGTGTCTCAGGGAGGAGCTGGTTCAATTAATTCAGATTGAACCATCACAGTGTGATTCTATTATTCTATTCATGTAAATACACATTAAAATGTGTAGACTATGTATAAATAAGCATATAAATGTTAAGAAATTGAGGAATTTAGGAGAAATGTATAAAACTTCTATACCTTTGGAAAGCACCACAGTTTTGATATTGGCAGAAGAAAAAAGAGGAAGGGAAAAGAATATAGAGTCAACTGTGATGAAGTAAGGCTTATTCCTAAAAGCAAGGATTGGTACAGTTGCTTTCTTTGAATTCTGGGTAGGAGACTAACAGTCTGACTCCAAAATCTCAAAAACTCCAGGCAGAGGAATTGTTAAGAATTCATTTTAGGAGCCAAAATTGTGTGGAAACTGGCCAAAATAAAATCAGTGCTCTATTGTGTATCTACTATTCACTTATAATATTATAATCACTTGCATTATTGCAAAATATTAAAAGTCTAATGAACTAATAGTGTGTGTGTGTGTGTGTGTGTGTGTGTCTGTTGCTGAGGGTTGAATTTAGGGCCTTGTACAGAATAGGCGAGCTGCTTGCCACTGAGATACACCCTCAGTGAAGCCAGTAGTTTTCAATGGAAGGAGCTTCACTAGTATAAGTTGTATTTGCAAAATACTGATGGTTTGTGACAAAGTTTACTTTCCTAATCTGTAATAAATTCAGAAAAAATGTGAAATGGAGTAAAATTTTTTTAAATGGCTCTTCTTTACTTTCAGAATATACCCTTCCTATTTTGGGTGTGCAATAAAAAAGGAAACAACTGAGATGAGGCAAAGGAAAAAAGGAAAGAAAGAAGGAAGGGAAAAATATATGTGTACAGAAGGATGCTGGGATAACGGTACTGCTGATGTCTAATAGTTTATTGAAAGGAACAGTTAATGCTTAATTTTTTGACCAGTTTTACATGCTTATATCTCATAATCTGAACAACTAATTTCAAGACAACAATATGTGACATAACAACCACTGTTGAATTCCTATCATCTTGTTTGGTAAAACTCTGCATCATTTATATTTTTTTGTTTTTATTTTTTATTCTCTTCAATGGTTTGATTAATATTGCATTCTTACATTTGGTAATTTGACTAATTTTGATGAAGATAAAAACATGTAATATAACCACCACTGTTAATCACTATCATTTTGTTCTGAAACCCTGTGTCAATCTTACTGTTTTAGTTTTGCTTTATTTTTGTCTCTGTTGTTGGCATTTTGCCATTGTTTTTTTTAATTCTTTTAAAATAAAAAAATATTTCTTTTATAAACTGTATGATGATTAAGAATAGTAAACAGCTTTTATCCTTATGTTCTGCTTGATAAAATAAAAACTGTAGTATTTCTTAGTACATATATGTAGTATATTTATTCTTGAAATGTTACCTTTTATTTCAATCCAGAAATGAAAACTGTTTTATAGAGTATTAAGCAGAAATTTAATTATTTTTCCAGATCTATTTTGCCTTTATTTTGTCATGTTACTCTATTAAATTTTTGCTTTTTGTTTTATCAGTTTCTGTTGTTATTTTTAAACTTCTTCCACTTTTTATTATTGTTGCCTTTTCTTTTTCTAACTTCTTGCAATGGATGTTTGGCATTGTTATGGTTGATACTTTGTGTCAACTTGGAGAATCTAGAGGTTTGGCTAAGTGACTCAGCAGGAAGCCAGGGTGCTTACTTTGTATACATCCTGAGCTTGTGGAAGAGGAGGGCATGGAGATTATATGAGAGCTACATGCCCCTTGGGTGGGGGTAGCTTGTTTACAAAGTAAGGCAGGGAAAGAAGCTGCTTGCTGCCATTCCTCCCTTTTGCTCTGGCTGCTTGCTGTTCGGGTGCCGTTCCTCGCTTTGCTCTTGTTGCTTTGCTACCTTCTGCCTCAGAGCCAGCCAAGTATGGACTGAAACCTCCACAAACTGTAAGCTAAATAAACCTTTCTTTCTTTCATTTGGACGTTGGGTATTTTGTCTCAGCAATGAGAGAAAAGTAACCAAGACAGGCATCTTGATTTTTAGCCCATATTCCAATAGATACATTTCAGCTTATATGCTTGTCTTTAAGTAAGGCTTTAGCTGCCTCCCATATAACATTTTGAATTTTATAGTCTTTCATTTCAAAGTATACTCTATATTTTACTTTGATATCTTTTGTTACTTGTAAATTATAAAGGTTTAATGTCATTTCCCAAAAGTATAGAGTTTGTGGTACACCATGCGATCAAGTCTGACAATTTCCCCATTTGTTTCTGAACAAAACAATATTCCTCAGTTAATAGTCTCAAAGTATCAGTGGGGTGTGAGTTAGGAGATACACTCAGATCTACTACATCATCACTGGCCATGTTTTCAATATGTTTGTTTGGTAAGTCATTCAGTGAGATGAATTAAAGTCTTTTTGTAATGTGTATTTCTGTATTTTCCTTTAGTTCAGTCAACTTGGGGCTTACATATTGTAGTACTATATTATTAGTTGTGTACTTGTCTTTATAACCCCTATAATGGTATCTACTTTTTCAGTGCTAATTATATTTATATTTAGTATAATATAATTTCTCATTTTCCTTATCACTTGTTTTCTTTAGTCTTATTTTAGAAAAATCAAAAATATTTTATTCCAGTTTTCTTCTATATAAAACCTTGAGTATGCATTTTACTATTTCATATTTTAGTGGTTATTCCAGAAATCAGAACATTTATTCTTGACTTTTTTCAGTACTTTGGATTGAACCTAGGACCTTATGCATTGGAAGAAAGTTCCCTGGAATTATATGTCCAGCTCTCATTCTGTATGTTTTATAATCCCTATAAATTGATATCTTTATTCCTTACCAGGTAATGAAAACTATCTGAATTTTTCAGGACATTAGATTCTCAGATTTTGTGCTATTGTTTTATGCAGTTTATTTCATCTTTATGCCTTATTTTGCCTTTCCTTAATATGGATCCTGAGATCAGAATTAGAGTTCCAGCAGTTTGATTTGAAAGTAATTCAAGTAGAAGGTGATCAAGTGGAGAAAGCAGAAACTCCAAAAGTGTATCTTAATCTTCAAGGAACAGGTTTGAGCTTGTAGTGGATTAAATAGTGGTTGCCAAAGAGAAGCATAAGTGCCTGAGGACAAGGACCCTGTGACTGTGACCATATTTGAAAAAAGATGTTTATAGCTTCAGTTAGTTTAAGAATTTTGAGATGAGAGGATCATCCTGGGTTACAGTGGACCTTCAGTCCAACGGCAAGTCCTGTAAGAGACAGAGAAAGAACACCAAGGAGGGGAAGACCGTGTGAAGATGGAGGCAGAGACTGGAATTAAGCAGTCACAAACCAGAACATCAAGAGGCACCAGAAACTGGAGACACAGGAAGGATTCTTCCCGAGCACATTTCAAGGGACATCGGCAATCTGGCGTCTACCTTACAGAAAGAACAAATTTCAGTTTTCTTAAACCGCCAAACTTATAGTAATTTGCTACAGCAGCACTAGAAACCCAACACAGGCCAGTTCTACAAAACACATTACTGAATGTCTCCAGTGATGCTCAGGAAACCAGGGGATTTATCTTCCAATTTTCATTTGCTGCACATTAAAGATTGTCCAGGGCATTAACTCCCTGAACTTCTGGGCAGACTTGTGTACAGCCAAACTTTACCTTATTAATGCTGGAGACAAACTTCAGGAACAGAAGAGACGAAGGCAATGGAGATGGGAAAGCTGTTAGGGTGGGGGAGTTATCAGCACCTGCATGGAAAATTAGATGGGACTAGGGCCCGTCAAAGAGGATATTAACAATGTCTGCTACATATACTTATGCTCCTTAAGGCATTAATATCATTTTTTCGTACAAGTAGTATTCATTTAAATTTGTCAACATATTCAATTTATTTTATTAATTTGTATCTATGGCATTTCTTTAATTTTATATAATTTTCCTTCTGTGTAAATAAGAGCTGATCAGGTGACAAAAACTTTTCTCAGTTAATGTTTAGAATGCATTCATTTCATGTTTCTGAGCAAAATTCTGCATGTGTATAGATTTCTAGAGTGGGAGTTATTTTCATTCGCCATTTTTAGATGACACTTCATGTCCTTCTGGTTTTCATCCTTTGTTTGAAATGCTAGGTGACAATCTTGTTTTTTGTCCTTTTATGGAATGATTTTTCCCCTGAATGTTTTTTATTGTCTCTTTGTGTTTGGCTTTTGGATATATATATGTGTATATTTTTTCTTTATTCTGCTTGGGTTTCATAGAACTTCTTGAATCTGTAGTGTGATATCTTTGTCCAGTGTTAGAATGTTCTCAGCTGTTATTTCTTTACTTATTGCTTATGCACTATTCTTTTTCCTCTATATTTAGAATTCCAAATATATATTCACTTGATTTTATTCTATGTTTTATTGATTTTTTCTGTATTTTTCATTTGTCCATTTCACTGGTTTTTTCTTGACATTTTCTACTCGTTTGTTTTCTAAATCACAGATCCCATGTCTATTCCACTGTGTCAACCATTTAATGCATTCTTAATTTCAGTTATTGGATTTTCCATTTCTAAAATGCACATTTGATCTTTTCAAAATCAATCTTAGTTTTCTGGTAAAATTCAGATGATAAAGTATAGCATTTTACTAGAGAATTATCATCTACAAAGCTGTTACCTTTGTGTCTGTTTCTGCCATTTCCAGTATCTGGATCATGTGAGAATTAGTCAGAACATCTCGATCTTTTACCCTTTTTATTTTCAGTCACTTGGTCCTGGCACTGTGGGAAGATCAAGTGACACCATCTTTCTCCAATGAGACCTTACTGTTCATTCAGTAGATAGTAAAAATAAGATGCTAGTGTCTGTGAGGGCTGCAAAAGTCCTCTGCTCTCACTCTTCTGCTCACCATGCACAGAATCAACTAGAATTCTGAGTATGTACCTACTCACTGGTCCTTGAAACCTCAGTTTCTTTTCTCTTTGTCTGACTGCTGAAAACTACTAACATTTTAAAACTGTAACTGACTGCTTGTCTTTCAACTTTTCACTTGGAAAAAAAAAAGAAAGCAAAACAAACATAGGGGCTGGGGATTTAGCTCAGCGGCACAGAGCCTGCCTGACAAGTGCAAGGTTGTGAGTTCAATTCCCAGTACAGGAAAAAAATTTAAAAAAAAACAAAAAACAAAAAACAAAAAGAAAACAACTTTTCATTTGGAACTTATTTGAAGGGGAAATGAAAGAAATTGGGTCTTCTGTTAAGGTGAAAAGAAGCAGAGATGTAAGGCTAACTTTAAAGCTGGCATGCTGTTCTGGAAGTGTGGCCCCTTAGAACTTTGGTGCATGAAATTGTTCTTAAGCTCATAAAACAACAATTGTTTTAACATAGAAATACTAATTGACTTTGTGGTTGTAGTGAATGATATTAGCAGGAAATGTGAAGACATTCATCTTTGTGAGTCTCTGGAGGTTTGTTTTCCTCAGAATCATTAACACTCATTGTGCAAATGTCATACATTTTATGAAGTTAGAAATAATACAGGAAAAAAAGATTTAGATACCTGAAGAGATTATTGTTGTACTATGAGCTTTTGTTCTTCTTTTCACAGAATTCTATACAAAACCATCACAGGTGACTATTTCTTTTAATTAATTAATTAAGTCAATTAAAGCTAAAGTGTTTAAACAAATATGAATTTGTCACTGTGTGTCTGTAAGTATTCTAAGTACTTGGAGCTGATGGGTGGGGAAGGTAGCAATAAGCAAACAAACAAAAACAATGAGAAACAATATAATTAATAGTTCTTCTACAACTGAACTGACACTGAGTTGCTTAAAGAGGAATAAGAAATGAGAAAACAAATCAACATGAACTATACCACTCTGCTTTAAAGTGAAAAATGAATAATAATATGAATATTAATACAGTAAGAGATACTAACTAATGAGGTGGTAAAAGCTATTATTGTGATACATAATTATTTGGTTATTTGCCACCAAAATTTCACTAACATTAGTTAGTCTCATATATTTTATGATCTCCTCATGGGGAAAATCTTCATTTATTCAACGTGTTCATTCTTCTAATACATCACAATCATGATTACAAGTCTCAGAATGAGAAACTATACACACATGTCCATGCAGAGTATACCCCAGTCGATGAATGAGCTCTGGAAAGAAATTCTCTTTTTATGAAATTACCATTCTCAAACAAGTAACAGTTTAGAGACACTGTTAGAAATATTCATACTTTATGTAAATATAAATATAAATATCAAAAGAAATTTTTGCATCATGAGAAATTTTACAAAGAAATGACTGTATCTTCTGCTGATGTCTTAATTTTCTTATTTTAGCCACTTATTAAAGGACTCAACTATCCTGTCACTTTTAAGATTTCATACTTTCTTTTTTCATATTTATTTATGATCTTACTCAGAGGCAAACCAGCAACAACAATACATCAATGAAATGCTTTATTTTAAAATGACAACAGCTTGATCATGGGGCTTAAATAGTAGATGTATTATCAAAAATAATATTTTTGTGATAAAACCATCATTTTAAATATGAAATCTCAGTTTATTCTGAGAATAAGTATAACTAGGTAGAAAAGCATAAGTATCATTTTAAAATCTCTCCATTGATGTATCATTATGCTAAATTCTATAGCATAAAAGTAAGATGAAATCTGTCTGCATATGAATATATATATGTGTGTGTGTGTGTACACACATTACAGAAAATATCATAGTGCTTTAAGAACTATAATAAAATATACCCAATGTGCCTTAATGTCTACTTGGTGCAAATAACCATATATTATAAAATATAATGAAAGGAAAAACACATTGATAGTAGCAACAAAATAGCTGAAGTACTGAAGGTAATCTTAATAAGAAATGAGAATCATGCATAAGAAGAAATCTTTAAAAGGCTGAAAGACATAAAAGCAGATTTAAACAAATGGAAAGTTTTGCTACATTTTTTCTTTGCTTTTTTCTCTTTGTAGCTCTGAGGATTGAGACAAAGTCTTCTCCCATGGTAAGCCTGTGTTCTCCATTCTGCTCTGCCCCTGCCCAAGTTCTGGCATTTTCTTAAATACAAAAACCCAACAACATAATGAGGATAGTTCTTCCAATATTGATCCTATTAATTTGTTGGCAAAATATACATAATAATTCTAGAAAGAAAATAATTCATAGGAATGCATAGGACTATATTTCTAAATATTAAATGACGTTATAAAGCTAACAAATATGAAAATAAACTCACAATACTTGCAATAAGCTAAAACAGAAAATCTAAAAATTTATCTACATCCATATAGATTTGGTAATCATTTCAATTCAAGTAAGAAAATATGGATTAATAAATTAAACTACATCAATATGTTAGTTACTTGTGAAATAGTTAATCTGTATACCTATCTCACACACAATAAATTCCAGACCAAAAATGTTAAGGGAAAAGCCAAACCAAAACAAAACAAAACAAAAATACCCATACAGAGTTCTATGATAATGTCAGAAGTATGAAACCTATCAAAGTGTGCTTCAAAGTTCCAGAAGTCTGTGATAAAGTACTGATTAATTGCAGTATACTAAACTTTCATATTTCTGCTTGAAGAAAAAAATCCAAAAGACAAGGCCCAAACTGGAAATATTTACAACTTACACCATAAAGTGTTAATTTTGCTAACATGTAAACTTTTACACCAACTATTGAGAAACTCTTCAATAATTATATCATCTGTTAAGTAAATGAAAAGGCAGTTCACAGAAAATGCACACGGTGTGATCAAAGTATGGTGAATGTTAAATTTTCTGCATACTTTTATTACATGGAAAGATGCATGCCATTAGTATGCCTCAAAATTCTCCCTCTTGCCTTGACCGCATTTATCTTGTCTTCTTGGCTGCTTTCTGAACAGTTCTCCAAGTCGTTATTTCATGAGCATCTTTAAGTCTGGCTGCCTCAGTGCCATGAACTGATGCAGACCTTTTAACTTTGATTGTCATTTTGACTTTGGGGATGTCAGAGCTGGTGAATAAGGTGGATCACTTTAATGTTTTATGAGCCTGCCTTTCCTTTCGATGGCCCTGGCCAGCTGTATTGAGTATTTTTAACTTCATAAAATCACTCATAGTTATGGAAAAGGACTTTCAGGAATTGAAATGGCAGCACTTTATGTATTTGAAGAGATCAAAGATTGAGAGAGATGTGGGGGGAGGAGTGAAAGAGGCAGAATGATTTGTGCTACTGAGGACTGAACCCAGGAACTTCATACTGAACTACATCTCCAGAATTTTTTCTTTGTTAAATTTTTTTGATGCATGGTCTTACTAACTCTATAAATTGTCCTGGATGGGCTCAAACTTGTGATCATCCTGCCTCAGTTTCCCAGAGTGCTAGTATTATATGTGTGCACCACACTGGCTCTATTTTTAAAGGAAAAAGTACAATGAGAACTGTGGTTTTGACAGACTACTTGTTATGTGGTAAATGATGTCTCCCCAAATGGTATAGGTTGAAGTCATCACTTCAGTGATTGGGAATATAAGTCTGTCATGAGGTAGGACCACTAAAGAGGGAAGTAAGGAAAAATGAAGACATTTAGACAGACCCTAATCCAACATGACTAGTGTTCTTATGGCAAAGGTTGACTATATGAGGGTGTGTTGTGAAGGTGGTCACCAGAAAACATCGCCAGAAAGCCAAGGAGGCCACAGAAACAGCAAGTATGCTAACACTTGACCTTGATGTCTAACATTCAAGAACTTTGGGAAAATTAATGTCCTGTTTATGCCATCCAGCCTGTGATGTTTTGCTATGGCAACCCTAGCAAACTAATATACTACCATCTGTATAAAAGTAATATATAGGCATGTAAGTATATACTTGCTTTTATGCTCATAGGGAAAACTATTGCAGATAGATATACCAGTCACAGTGCTTTTTCTGGAGAAAACAACTGTGTAATTGATGAAAAATGAAAGACTTCTGAAAAGAGGGATGTCCTTCAAACTACAGGAAGAATTTGAGTAGTATCCTTTATTAGCATATCACCTGGAGGGAAATCATCTACCTATAGAGTACCTCAGCTAAACCTATAGGGTACAATATGACTACAGAATGACTTCCCAGTATCTCCAAATGAACATAATGAAAATTATATTGTTTGAGAATATTTTATCTGCTCAAGACAAAAGTAATAACCAAGGAATTGTAAATATGAGAACCTTCATTATCTTACCAAAATATGAGGATTGTATATAAAGACTAAAGTTCAAAAAAAGCTGAGGATAAGAACATGGTTTTAGTTGTGTCTTGGAGCAAGGGAAAAAACTAAGCAGTAATCCTATTGATTATGAGCAGATGGTATAAAGTTAGCAAACAAGAAAGAGAGGAAATAGGAATTTCCTATTTTATTTCTGTCTTCCCTGTCAAAGAGAATGATCTTCAGACTGGAAAGAGTGGAAAATATATTGGGTATGGGGAATTGAAACTGAAAGATAAGTGAAGAGATTGTGAAAGACTACCCAGCTACTCAAAATGAATCCAATTTTCTGGCCCTGGATGAGTTGTTCTGAGATGCTGAGAGAACTTGTAGTTGAGAGCCCTTGCCTACCTTCAGTAATCATTAAGGGGATGTTGGAGAAGAAAAAATGCTACCCTGGTTTCAAAAAGATTCAAATGGTTCCCTCTACAAACCTTTAATCCTTTTGTTTTTCAGACTTGTGCATTGTTATACAATTAAAACAACATTCCAGTGCTAATGTTTAGTCAGTGGAGATAGGAGCTTGTTGCACGTAGATTAGTATGTACTGGAAACCAGATTAGGTTCTTGGAATAGTATACATCAGGCCAGTTCCAGAGCTGATGTTATTTACTTTGCTTTTGCACATGCTTTCCCCCTTATCTCTGTATGGCCTTTGTGGTGCTGAGGGAGAATTTTCCTTATGTACACATTTCCTTAAGTAGTACATGCACCCAGAATATGAATGATGCTCTATTTTACACTTTGAACTTGTAAATCTTTATTTCATAATTTACATTTAGTTGGCACATACTAATTACACATATTTATGTAGTGAAATATGACATTTCAAAGCATGTATGCAACATGTAATAATCAGGTCAGGTTGTTTGGCATGTCCATCACCTCAAACATTTATCTTTTCTTTGTGGTGGAAACATATAAAATCCTCTTCTTATTTTAAAATATATAATACAGCATTACTGCCTGTAGTCACCATGCTATGCAATAGAATACCAAATTTTATCTCTATGTGTAACTGTAATTTTGTACCTGTCCAAACAAGTCTAAGAAGTTGAATATTTAGGAGGGATAACCATTATAGACAAGGGGCAGAGTACACATGGCATCTGACCCTATATCTAATGATAGAGGTGTCGTAATGGAGAAAGATCATGTTGAAATTGTGATTGAGATTTTATTAAATCTGTATGTCAACTTTGGACATTTGGTCATTTTGACTATTTGGTTCTGCCTATCCAGGAAAATAGGATATCTTCCTATTTTCTGAGGTCCTCTTCCATTTCCTTTTTCAGAGTACTGGGATTTTCATTTGAAGGGTCTTTCATTTCTTTAGTTAGGTAAATTCCTAAGTTTATAAATTTTCCTGATACTACTATGAATGCTATTGTTTTCCTAATTTCTTTCTGAGTGGGGTCATTAGTAGGGTATAGGAATGCTATGGATTTTTGTGTGTTGATTTTGTGTTATGGTTTCTGTCTGTGTGTCCCCCCAAAGCCTCATGTGGTCATGGGGCAGGCTTTTAGTTTGAATGATTATGGGTGTGAGAGATACACCCACCCTGGGGTGGATAGTTTGCATATGTAAGGGAGAGGAAGAGGCTGCTTGTGGCCATTCCTGGCTTTTGCGTTTGTTGCTTTTGTTGTGTTCTGCTGCCATGAGCTGTAGCTCTCTGCCATGTGTCACTCTGCCTTGTAATCTGCCAAGTATGGACTGAAACCTCCACAGACTGTAAGCGAAATAAACCTTTCCTTCCTTAATTTTGGATGTAAAGTATTTTGTCCAAGCAACGAGAGAAAAGTAACCAAGACAGAATTTGGTACCAGAGTAGTGGGGTCATTGCTGTGAGTATACCTGACCATGTGGTACAAGAGCCTTGGGAAATGGCTTATGGGAAGAGTTTGGAAAGGTTTGGAGATGTCACCTGAGAGAGTAGAGCTCGAATGCCTTCGGCTGTTCTGTTTGGGAGATTCTGGTCAGAGCTCAGAAGATCAGAAAGATGATAGAAATCCTGCCAGCAAAGACCAGGTTCCAGAGGTTTCTGCTGGGAAGAAGGATTTCATTGGTTGTTGGACTCCAGACCACGTGTGTTATGGCTTGGCAGAAAGTTTGTCTGCATTTTTCTCATGTCCAGAGACTTTGCCTAAAACTGAGATTAAGGGCAGCAGTGGACTGATTAATCTGGCAAAAAAAAATTTCAAGTCAGTCGAACATTGGGGAAGTGGCATGGCTACTTTTGCGGGCTTTTAGCCAGATTTATATTGAAAATCAAGAACAAAGAGCCCAACAGGATGATTTAAAATGTTGTGAGTTTGGCCAGAAAGGAAGCTCCAGTGAAAATGTGGACTGCAAAGGTGGAGCTGAGGAGATCTCCATTGCTGAGAAGGAACAAGAAAATGGAAAAGATGGCCTGAGGGCATCACAAACAGCAAGTCTCTACCCTTTACAGCCTCAAAACTGCAAAGGTGAAAGACCTTGCTTTGAGAAGAAAGTTGCTGAGCGCCATGTTCCAGAATGGCTGTGGCAGCCACACCAGGTTCCAGAATGGCAGCAGCATAGAGGATTTGTTCCTCAGAATTGGATTCAGAGTGCCCAGCAATCCAGGCACTAGACCCTTATGGCCAAGAGAGAGGAAAACTTGGCTACTGCTCCAGGTGGCAGCAGACCTTGGCATCATCCCCATGGTCCTGGCTTTAGGTGCATACAGAATGCATGAGTTCTGAGGTTAAAGAGGCTTCCACCCAGATTTCAAAAGGCCTGGGAGACCAGGCAGTGTACCCCTGAGAGGGCAGTGTGTGAGGCTGTGATTGTGAAGCAAAAGGTGCACTGGAGACCTCAGAAGTTTAGAAAAGCCAGGACCGTGGATCATCTAAGGAAAGCTGCAAGGAGGGAGCAAAGCAGACCTAAGAGAGAAGCCATGGAAGCTGTAACCACCAGAAGTGCCACAGGGGTCGACTCATGCAAGCCCTTTGGAGCTCACAATGTGCCACAGATTGCTTCAGATGCCGGTCATGGAACTACAGGACATAATGTTAGCCCTGCTGGATTTTGGACTTGCTTTACTCCCAATGTTCTGTGTCCCCCTGTTTGTACCTTTTGGAATGGTACTGCTTATTTTGTGCCAATGAATGTTGGAAGTGTTTAACTTTTCATTTGTATAGGGACTCACAGCTAAGAGTTTGCCTTACATCTCGGAGGAGACTTGGGACATGGATTCTTCAGCAATGCTGAGACTGGTAGGACTTTGGCAACTCTTGCAGATAGACTAAATGCTGTTTGTATAAAGGGATGGGCATGAGTCTTTGGGGGGCCAGGGGTGGAATGTTATGGTTTGTGCCTCTGTGTCCCTTCAAAGCCTCATGCGGTCATGCGGCAGGCTTTTAGAGTTTGAATGATTATGGGTGTGAGAGATACACCCACCCTAGGGTGGATAGTTTGCATATGTAAGGGAGAGGAAGAGGCTGCTTGTGGCCATTCCTGGCTTTTGTGTTTGTTGCTTTTGTTGTGTTCTGCTGCCATGAGCTGTAGCTCTCTGCCATGTGTCACTCTGCCTTGTAATCTGCCAAATATGGACTGAAACCTCCACAAACTGTAAGTGAAATAAACCTTTCCTTCCTTTTTTTTTTGGTTTTTCTCCGGTACCGGGAACCGAACTCACGACCTTGCGCTTGCCAGGCAGGCGCTTTTGCCACTGAGCTAAATCCCCAGCCCTCCTTCCTTAATTTTGGGCATAAAGTATTTTGTCCAAGCAATGAGAGAAAAGTAACCAAGACATTATGTATCCTGCTACGTTACTGAATTTGGTTAAAAATCTTTTGGTGGATTTTTCGGGATCTTGCATGTAAAGAATCATGTCATCTGCAAATAATGACAATTTGACCTCTTCCTCTCTTAAATATATACCTTTAATTTCTTTCCTTTGCCTAATTGTTCTCGATAATGTTTTAAGCACTGTGTTGAACAGGAGTGGTGATAGAGGACATCCCCATGAGGAGAATTTAAATATTATTAAATGCATAAAATTGACTGGAAAATAATGGTATGGGAAAATTTTTTATTTACCCAAATACATGAGTGATTTTAAGGTCAATGTGGGTCAATAGAGGAATCTTTGTTGTAATGAAGGATATAAAATGGGAGGAATATTCACTAATGTTATTCTTATTCCTAGGCTTAAGTAGCTCTTAAAGTTAATATCTATGTCTTTTTAAGGAGATAGGTTAAAAATATTGGTGTCTAAGATAAAAAAGTTGAACAGTTTTGATTCAGTAATAGTAAGCTGGAGTAATAATAATAATTTGGTTTCAGTATTCTGAGATTTTCTAGAAGTTACTATGCTTAGAAATGATGGCTCCTTAAATTGGTACCTCTTCAATAAGGTAAAAAAGGCACAGAGGAACATGTCTGCATATTAAAAGACTGATTAGATAGCTGGATGACTTTAATTTCTATAAACATTTAAAGTCTAAGCATTAGTAAATATGAGAAAACTGTGTTTCCCAGTCATTGTTGGATTTTGTAATTGCTTAAGCCAAGCTTAATTTTTCCTTTTGTCTTTTCATTTTATAATTTTCACAAACTTTAAATATGTTACATTGTGATCATTCTGTGCTGAAAATAATTATAGGTAAGTGTGTAGAGTGATAGATGCTAGAAACAAATGTATATGTACACAAAATGATTTAAATGTATTTTAATCTTAACTACTTACATGCTATAAAATAAAATGAACGACATTTGCTTAAGAAGCTGTTAATGATACCAAAAACTAACAAAGACTATATCAGGTTGTTGCAACAACATAGAGCACTAGAAAGGCAGTTAGTGAAGTAATAGTTAAAAATATAAACATTCTTATTTCCAGAATTACATAATACAAGGAGCTTTCACCAATCTCTCAATATGTTATCATTGCCTTGACAATTTTATGGAAAATGGAGGTACAAATTTAACTTATAAAAAAAAATAACAGTTTTTATGAAAGTCTAGGTAAATAACTTATACAATTAATAATAAAAACAAGGGCCTGGGGCACAAGTGCCTGCCTGGTAAGCACAAGGTCCTGAGTTCAATTCTCAGTAATAAAAAAATAAAATAAAATAAATAAAATAAAATAAAATAAAATAAAATAAAAACAAGAGCTCTTCTTATGTTCTGGATAATTTTATAGTACTGTTGAAAAGAATAGTTTAAAATGAACAGAAAAAACTTCTAATTCAAAGATAGACTTGTACAAATTGATCTGTCTCTGTGTGATGTTATTCAGACAGGGTTGTAGATAAAACCTTTCAGTCTTGTCTCTTTTTTCTCAGCCACAGAAGAAAAGAAAGCTGGACCTATACTGGAACTTTCTTTAGAAAATCTACCAACAAGATTTCTTTCCAGCTGGACTCCTCGTGCCTTTTTACTATGCCAAGAAATGGAGAAAAAGATGCCTAAGACGAGGGTTTCAATGCAGTGAAGAGAAGGAAAGGCTATGTGCTTCTATGGCCCTCTGTAATTCAGGTCTGAATGACTCACTGCTCTCAGACAAGGATCAGCTTTAAAAATTAGCCCACTCTCCTCTACCTCAGGCTTCAGTGTCCACATCGGCCAAACCAAGCACAGAGCTCACTTTGAAAGAAACCCGCAGGAGACAGCAAAGCTTGACCACAAAAGCCCATTTGTGAAGAGATTATCAATAAGGCTGCTTGTGGTTAGATACCTTATGATCTGGGACAAAATAGGTTCATAGAAGTCATGGTTCTTTCAACACATTTTTCAAAACTTTAACTGAATGGAAATTGGTATTAAAAAAAAAAAGAAAATTGGTATTCAAGCTCAAACCAAAATTAGTGTGTATAGAACATCTTTAAGTGAAATCATTTATATGTAAGCAAGTGGTTAAATGTAGATACACTAGGTATAATTAATATCATGATGATCAAAATCATAACTGTTGAATTACATATACAAAAACATGGAGTACGTCTAGCATACAGGTCTTGGTTTCGAGCATTAGCCCTGCTAAAAGGATCCCCTGATCAGTGGGTGATTCCATGGTTGGGACAAAAAAACACCTTTGATGTCAGAAAGTAAAAATGTTCTTAAAAATAAAAGGGGGCATATCCCAAAGATGAGGGGGACAGGCAGAAGAGGCTCCCACTGGCCAAGTACAGGACCATCTGAACATCACAGTGAATCAGAACAGTAGAAAACTTTAGACCAATGGAAGAAATAAGCCTGTTAGTCCACATCAATAAGAAACAACTGATGAGTAAAGGATGGGGAGCACAGAGGCTCAAATGTTGAATACCGAGGTGATTTGCACTTGGAAACTCACGATTTTTCCACTACCACAGTAAAAAATTCAGATCAAGCAAGAATTATAAATGGATGATGAATCTAGTAGGAAATTAACATGAGATTGGCTCCTACAACACCCCAATAACTTTCCTCTTCACCTACCTGCCACTAACAATCTAGGCAGAAGCCAGATTGAGCTCCTCCCACACCACCTAAACCACTGGTGAGGTTATAAACAATCACAGATTTTCCAAATCCAAAGATTAATTCTTATGTCTCTCTTATTTTGTCAACAGCGTTTGGTAGAGTTAATAGTTATAGTATTTTCTTCTTGCAATACTTTATCCACTTATCTTCCAGAACATCATATTCTCTTTTTCTGCTTATTGTGATGCCTCCTTCTTCGTGATCTAATTTTTTGGCTTCTGTTTTTATTTATGACTTATAAATATTGGACTGCTCAGTGCTAAGTTACACATATTTTTCTAATCCATGGTCTATATTTTTATGACTTCAAAATTATGTCTTAAGCCAAGACTTATCATTGAACTCCATATTTGTATTTGACATAAACCTATATTTGTATTTCTCATAGACATTTCATGCTATCAAAATAAATATTTTGGTCTTAATATTCCATAAATTACGTTTCCTGTTTTCTTTTTACCATTCGTATGGTTTCAGTGGGTCAAACCCTAAATAGCTGGACTGCCTCTTTCCCTAACGCTAATCCATTCGAATTTATCACCGCTTTTACATTTCTACAATTACCTCCACAGTCTAAACTACCATTGTCTCTCAGACTGAGCTTACTAAATAGAAATAAGATGAAAACATTCTCCCATTCTAAACTCTCCAACAGCCCCAGTTAAACACAAAATATAATGAAAAATCCTGAGAAAGAGCTACCCGGTTCCTTCCTCATCATCCCTCCACATTCTCCTCTCAATCTCATCTTTTCACATTCCTTCCCCTATTACCACTTCAGCCAGGCACACTACTTCTCCTGTTTTCTAGGCCCTTTCCCTTCCTGTGTTCTCTCTCTTGACCCTCTTCTCCCATGTTTTATACTCCCAGCCCTCACTCACTTCAGTACTTATTCTGTCACAGTCTTTCTTTATCTACCTAATCTAAAACAAGTACTTGTTCTTATCATTGTGCAACATCCATTCTACTGTTTTTAATTTTTCATAACAACAATTACTACATCATGATATTATATTACATACTTCTAAATTCACTATTTCTTCTTTACCTTTACCAAGTGGTAAACTCATGAGGGTAAGGAATCTGATATTACTGTTCATTGTATTTTCTTAACCCTAAAAAAACATAAATATTGTTGAGTAATTGAATTATTGTTTTTGCTCTGAATAAGGTTTTTACTTTTTAAGACAGGGTCTTGCTAGGTAGTTCAGGCTAGCTTTGAACTCACTATGTATCCTAAACTGGCCTTGAACTTGCAGCAATCCTCTTGTCTCATCCTGCCAAGTGCTGGAATTACAGATATGTGCCACCATGCCCAGCTGAACAATGGATCTTTATTACAATAATATATAATACAATGCTTTGAGTGTGGCTAGATTGGGTAGAGATAAAGGTTTTCATTATTGACATCATCATCAAAAGCATTTTAATACCTATTATATATCATAAATTAGGGCAGTGGGGTAGAAAATATTCACTTTGTAGTAAATGATGGAGGTTAACATTATAAAGACTATTTTATCATCTAGTTCCTAATATTTAACAAGTAGGACGGGTTTATGCTTAGAGCTTAGCATAGCTATCATATTTATTCTATGTAAGTTTCCTGTAAAGTAGAGACTTTTATCCCTAATTAATACTAAAGAATGGAGGCTCACAAAGAATAGCTTACTTGCTAAATGCCCCCATATGTTAAGGAATGAGACCTGTCAAGCCCAAGTAACTCACCACATCATAGAACCTCTTCCATCTCATACTCGCACCTTTGACCATAAAAGTTCCGTAGCAGTAGAAATGTGTAGCAGAAATGTAGCAAAATTTGAATAGAGAATGGGTGAATGACACAGCTCAAAACTCAAAGCATGAATTTATGGTCAGCCACTAAACTTTGTGGAAGAGCTTTCCAAGTTCAGCTTTGAAAGAAATATAGTTTAATATGGAGAATGTGCCACAAGCAGGTCTGTGAATACCTACTGGTGTAAGAGAGAGTAGTCCAATCACCTATTGTTCATGCAGTAGCAAGACCGAAACTAGGGAAGGACATGATGAGAGATCATGACTTCAAGGACAAGCCCAGGAACTTAAACATTGTTAAGCATGTAATCTGTGAATCAGTATTTCTGTAACAATCAACCTGTAAATCTTAGTGCTTTGCAAGAGTGAACATTGGTTTTAATGCTCATGATTCTGCTGGTAGGTGTTCCTATGGTCTTTGAGTAAGTTTGTCTCAGGGAGGTTAGACTGAAGGTTTTTAGCCTAAATTCAAGTGTGTTCTACCTGTCATCATTTGGGGAGTCAGGTCAAAGATATAATGGTTAGAGAAGTATGGTATTCTAATGATGGAGTTCAGGAGCACAGAACTGCAAGGGGAAATGTGATGCCACTGAAGATCTTAGCTCAAATTGGCTGATAAACCCTCATTTATTTCAAATTTTGTTGAAAAAATAAGCCACATCCCATAATCTCAGTCACTGCAGATTTCCACAGCCAACAGGGAAAGAGTGATGAATTAGGAATAATGATCCAGTGTAATACAGAACATTCTAAGATTTACTGTTTTATTGGAAAAGATATTCACAAAGTAGGATAGACTTGATCAATTAGTTAGAAATCACTAGAGGAAGAGAATCAATATAAAATATATGTATAATTATAGGAGAGATTTATTAGGTAGGCTTACAGAAACAGAAGGGGAAGAGTCCTAATGGTCACCTGTGGAATTAGAAGTGGAAGACTCCAAAATGACCCTCTGCATCCTGGAGATCAGAGGATTCAGTAACAGTCAAAGGTTGAAGGCCTGGAGGCCTACTGCTATCGCAGGTGCAAGTCTATGTTGGAAAGCTGGAGTATCTTGGGGAAGGCTGAAGAAACTAGGCAAAGGCAAAGACTTGAGCACCTCTGATAAAGGGAAACACTTCCTTCTTCCCTTTATATTGTGTCCAAGTTACAAGTCTACTGTTTAGTGCCACCTACATCCGGGGTGGGTATTTCCCTTTACTTTGCCAGTCTATATATCGCTCATCCACATGCACTTAAAATGTACCAGTCTTCTAGGCCATTCTTGTTGAAGTCAAGTTCACATATCACAATAATGATCACAGTTGGTCTGGAAGAAAAGACTAGAATCCAAGACAGCAGCAAGAACTCATTTTAACAGTAGTGAAATGGGTGATGACTATGTCTAATGATGCAGCTTCAGTGGTAAAAAGAAAGAAATGAAAAGAGAAAAATGCAGTGCAGAATTAAGAACCAGTAGGACGTGGTGACAGCTTGGATGCAAGAAAAGGAAAAGTAACTCGAGGTGACACCAAGGTAGACAGAAAATTTAAGAGATCTAAAAATACAGTAGAGATGATGAGTTTGGTTTTTTGTTCATTAACAAGTTCTGTCACTGTTTTAGAATAAGATACCTACTTTCTTCTGAGAGCAAATTCCAGACTTTAATGGTATGATTTGCACCTGGCACAGGGCATTAACTTATTGTGTGGGACTGTTAATTTTGATTATCAACTTGATTGGCTTGACAAATACCTAAAAGACTAGCAGAAAACACCATTGTGTGTGTCTTGGTGGATCACTAAAGCATGACCATGAGGACTGTATCTGGTCTCTAGAACTTTTCTTTATGATTCTTTCTATTTCTCTCTGTTTCCTGGCTACCATGAGGTAAGCAGCTTTTCCCCACCATGCTATTTCTGCCTTACAACCAAGGAATGCAACCTCTGCAACTGTGAGCCAAAATAAACATTCTCTCCTTGAAGGTATATGTGTCAGGTATTTGTCCCAGCAACAGAAAGCTGACTGATGCATTGTATGTGTCACCATTAATTCCAGAGGTTGTAGTCTTGAAATGAATTGTATGCAATTGATATTTGTATGTGCTCTGCAGTGCCCTTGTGCACACACCTCCGTCAGGTTTACCACTGTCTCAGCGGCCATTTCTCACTCATTTCATCCCTCGCATACATTGTTTCTCTAGCCATTTTGTGTCTCCGGTGCCGCAAAAGGAGACTAAGATTTCAGGATTCAGTTTCCCAGCCCCTACCACAGAGACAGGCAAGAGAAAAAGTCAGTTGTAATGGGTGTCAGGTGAACCTCCAAATACAGTACTTGCCATATTTAATGGTAACCACTATAATTTATTGCTAACAATGTAAAGTATTCTGTTTAGTGTAGTCAATTAACTTTTATCTTTTGACTGAGAATATAAGAAAATAGCTAGGCTTGGAAAAATTTACAAAATTGAAAATCAAATGTATAATTTTTAAAATGGAAAAAAGTCTTTTGTAGAGATAGTGCTATATATATATATAAAAACAATTTTGAAGCCATGAAAGAAACCTTCCTATAAGGTTTCCAATCACCAAGAGAAAGAAAAGAGTTGGTAAAGAGGATAGGAAAGGAACAGAAAAGCTAGGTTTATTTTTAGTGTGTCTTTTATAGAGAAGGAAATGAGGACATTTTTTATAACAAAGGCCATTTTACAAGAGATTGGATTGTGTTCTTTCTAAAGTTATAGAATCACTTGAGAAAATAAAGTGTTGGAAGTCACCAAGAAAATGTAACACTCAGTGAAGATTTCTAAAGTAAAATGTAAAAAATGTAATGATACATATATAAGTTTTTTTGAAGAATTCTCAGAGGAAAAACAACTCCAGTGACCAGCTACCATTACATATAGCAGTGGTGATTTTGTAGTCCGAGTTTAGAATATTATCTTAAAGCTATCTTTAAAATTGAGCACAAATGTACAAATATATGGATTTTCTAAATATGTTACAACACTTTAGAATATGTTTAAATACCTTCTTAAATTATCCAAACACTATTTTTAGTTTGTATGCTTACGCTAATCAAGACTAAAATTATTTGCTATAATTAACATTTGTTTTTCGCAATTTAGCAATTCATTTTTAATATCTTCCAAAATATCTTTGTGATTGAACATATTATGTATAATTTTTCCTTAATCTATCTTGCAGTTTTCACTGTTGGAGAGAATAAAGTGATTTGATATGTATATCAAAAACAGAAAAGAAAGAATTCTCCTTGCTTTATTTTTTTTTTATTCACCCTAAGACTATGCTCTCAGTTACTGCTATTGGAAATGCATGTAAAATGCCTTCATAAGAACCTATTTCTTTACCATTAGATACTATTCTACTATCTTAACTGAAAAGGTGGATTGTAAACATGGCTAATTTTACAATGAAGGGAGACTAGCCAGGCTGAATTTCTTGTAGTAACCAATGTGTCAGCAAAGAGATTTTTGAAGAGGAATTTTGTGTCCAAAATAATGAACCTTGAAGTCATCTCACTTTTTATCTTGATCCATACTTAATAGTACTTGGATTTCTGTCAAATGAGCACAGTGATGTTTCCAGCTCTATTAGAAGATTAGCAAGTGCCCAAACACCTGGAATGTTCCTCCAGATTTTGATGTTTCCACTTTTCTGATTCTTGGTAATCAGACATTTTCTCAAATTTAATACTTGGATATGTCCAAAGATAGCAGAATTAAGATTTAAAACCCTAAGCAATTGTGTTCATCTCACTGTGTGCACCTGAGAGTTAAGATATTTCCCCAGAAATTAATAAACGCCTTCATATTCATGCTATATGTTTCATTTAAGAATTTATTAAGCATAAATAACTCAAACAACATCAGCTATCACGCAAATGTAAAAAACATTCAATGTATTACACTTGTACTTCTTGTTTGATCTGTGAAATGTTGGTTCAGTTGGTTTAAAAAAAAATCTATCAGAGTTTTCTGGGAAAGCACACCAGTACTCAAATTATTTGTACCATGCTTTGATTCATGATTAATTAAGAACTGCAAAGTCTTGAGTGACTATAGCGGGTTTATATCTTTGCTTTGAAAGCAGTCCATCATGCTTTATAAATTAGCATGAATGAACTATTCATTTAGATGAAAAACAAATTATGGAACAAAATATTTTGTGAAGTAGTGCAGTATCATAGAAATCTGAAAACTAATTGTCCAACAAAATTCAAATCCAAGGTACCTACCACCTTGTGATCTGCAAACGTGGAAATTTCTCATTTTTAATTTCAGCTCTGTGTTTGTACAGTTAAAGTAACAATCTGAAAAGCTTGTTTCTGGTCTTGATATACATGCAGCACCTACAACATTGCACATTATCAATTAAAGTATTTTTTTCTTTTCCATCCTCATGAAAAAATATAACCATAAACAATTAGGCTACTGTTCTACCTATGTCATAATGTTTCTTCTTCAAATGATGCCTAAGTGTTTGGTCTAGTAAATAATTTACTGCTCAAGATTAGCCAAATTTATTTTTGTTTAAAATTTGTTTAAAAACAATTACCATAGCATTTGTGTAGAAAGATATAGACTTTATTTTTTATTTATTTTATTTTGAGACTGGGTCTCACTGTATAGTTCAGGCTGCTCTTGAACTCACTTTGTACCCCAGGCTGGCCTCGAACTCTAAATGATCCTCCTGCCTCAGCCTCCTGAGTGCTGGTATTACAGGCATGTGCCACCACCCCCAGCTAAAAAAGAAAGATACAGATTTTAAACAATTAATTATCTTGTCATAAAAGTATTTTATCTCTAAATCCACTAGAAGAGCCTGGTCCCAGTAGATGATTTTCACTCAAGTGTTCCTCATATAACAAGAGGTAAACACAAGTGAATTTGGAGGAGAATCTTAAATCTTGTGTTTCTTTCTTCTCATCTGTAAATAAAGTTAAAAAGTATTAACTATCTCGGGAGGTACTGTGAAGATTATGTGAGGTAACAAACAGTGTGGTGATACCCTAAGCAGATTTTTCTTGTCAAGATCATCATTATTATCTTATGACTTGAGTGAATATCCAGATTCTTTTATTTTAGGAAGAATTAGATTAACCATCTGAACATCTTTTTATCTAATTTCCAAAATGAGAGGAATAATTGAATCTTAGGCCTACAACAAAACATTTTCATTGTACCTGGCATGGAGCACAGACTGACAAATATTAGTTATATTATTGTAAGCTGTCTAGGTACAAGAATTTGTACCTTTATCTACACTTTTAATGAAATTATTACAGAAAGTAGTTTTATGTTGGTTTGAGCTTCCCTTATAGGTAAATTTCTTTATACTTGGATAATTTTTTTCAGCTCAAACTGGGCCACTCACAGTGAGCCTAAGAACAGCACTGCTCTCTGACAAATTACTCAGGTTTGCTGTTTTTGTTATAAAGGATTTATATGTCTTTCGTTAAATATTTTTCTAGGTCTTTTATTGGCTACTCAGTTAATATATTCCTTTTGAGTGGCTTTTATGTCTCTCAAAGAATTTGTTCATCTCAACTAAGCTACTGAATTTGTTACTATTGTCTTTCATATATCTATGCTGTCTTTACGTTATTTTTATAAACTAAGTACTCTCTTTTTTTCTGATGTTTACAATTTGTCTCTTTTTTTCTTCATTGATCTGGCTAGAAATTTATTTTTTTAAATATTCTCAACCAATTAGCTTTTGAGGTCATTAATTTTCTTTGATGTTTTTTCTTTTCTATTCCATTGACAGATTTGATCTTTATTATTGCTTATTTTACTTATTAGGGTTCTTTTCCTTTATTTTCTATTTTCTTAAGGTAGAAACTTAAAGGATTTCACTTGCTTTTCCTTTCTAATAGGCATTTAGATTTAGTGGTTACATTTTTCTAAAAACATTGACTTAAAATTTTCTTGGTTTTATTCTTGCTTTATTTAATGTACTTGTCTTTTTCTAGTTTGATGCATCTATTATACAGAACTGTGTTATTTCCTTACAGTATTTGGGAAATTCCAGAAATATTTCTTCTGTAATTTTGGCTTCCTCTATTTGCACTTACTTTCTATCAGCACTTGCTGCATGCATTTCTAAATTGTTATTCACTGTATAAATAACTTCTTTCTTGACAAAAATACCTTCTTTAACCCTTGTAACATTTTTTGTTACTTTTTTTAACTGTATGTTTGTTACAGTTGTGGTATACATTCTGGGGAATTGCTACATGTATACAACATATTTTGATCATTTTCAATCCCTTTCATCTCCTCTGGCTCGATTCCTTTTCTCACCTCCAAGTGTCTACCTTCTCATTTCCTATCACCTCTCCTTTATCTTCTTATTTGTTTATTTATATTTCAGGTTTCTAAAAAACAGAGGGAATATGTGATATTTAACTTTCTGAATCTGGTTTATTTTGCTTAGCTTGATGGTCTTGATTTCCATCCACTTTTTGGCAAATGACACAATTTCTCTATTTTTCTTTAAATTATATGTCAATATTTGTGTATACTACGTTTTCTTTATACAGTCACCTATTGTTAGGCATCTATGTAGAGACTCATTAGTCTCTTGGTGTACTCTGGAAGAGAATGGCGGTGGATATGAGGAAAAGATAGACAAGAGACAAGAGCTGGGTCAGGTGGAGGCCTCTTCACCGGATGGGTAAGAGGACCTGAACAACAGCAGTAGGGGCATTTATTCATACCTTTGCAAAGACAGTATCACAAGACACAAGTTTGCCTAGAGAGTAACAGCTGAAATTGTCCAGGCAGGATGCTTTTCTCAGGACTGGGGTAGCTTGACTGCTTTAGGCACTTTGGCTCTGTCCTGCCCTCACACATATGACCAATTTCCAGCTTCAGCCACTCCCAGCACAACTAGACTTTTTCCAGGATTTAACTACTGTGAATTACACCACTGCAAAGATGGGTATGCATGTATAAATATTATCATGTCTTTAATTCTTTTTTAGGAGAACAGCTAGGAGAGGTATAACTGGGTCAGTGCTATTTCTATTTTTAGATTTTCTGTGGATGAAACATACTGGTATCTGAAGTAGCTGTACAGATTACATCCTCACTGATGACATAGGATTCCCTTTGCCCCGTATCTTCACCAGTGTTCACTGCTTTATTGCTGTTGCTGTTGTTCTTGGTGACAGACATGCTGACTGGAATAATGTGAAATCTACATTGTTTTTACTTGCAATTTCTAATGTCACAAATGTTAAACATTATTCTCGTATATGTATTGGCCATTTGTAACTCTTTTAAGAAGTATCTGTTTCATTTATCAGCCAAATCTTGACTGCTTCATTTGTTTTGGAAGGGTAAGTTTTTAAATTTTTTGTATATTCTAGATATATAGCCCTCTAACTGACACATAGCTAATGAAACTGTTCTCCCATTCTGTGGCTTAACTCTTCACTCTAGTGGTTATTTTCTTTGATGTGATATTGTTTTTAATTTGATGTAATCTCATTTGTTAATTATTAATATTATTTCCTGTACTGTTAGAGTTCTACTGATGAGTTTTTTCAACGGTTTCAAAGTTTCTGTTTTTATAGCTAAGGCTTCAATCCATTTCAAATTCATATTAGTAAAAAGTGAGGTATACATCTAGTTTCAATTGTCTGAAAGTGAAAATCCAGTTTTTCTAGCACCACTTGCTGAAAAGTCCATCTGTTCTCCAGATTATATTTTGTCCCCTCTGTCAAACATGAGATAACTATAGGGGTAAAGGGTTGTCTCTGCATCATTTTTTCTATTTCATTGGCCTAAAGGTCTATTTTTGTGCCTAAACCATAGCTTTGTGGTATAACTTTAAATATGGTATTTTGATGCCTTCAGCTTTGCTCTTCTTGCTTAAGATTGCTTTGCCTGGGTCTTTTTGAATTGCATCTAAATTGTGGGATTATTATTCTAGTTTCCAGAGGAATATTGTTGGTCTTAATAGTGATTATATTAAATGTATAGACCATTTTTTATAACCTTACTTTTTCCACAGTATTAGCTCTTCTGATCCAAGAACAAAAGATGTCTTTCCATTTTCTAACATCTTCAATTTCTTTCTGCAGAGTTTGTAATGTTTATTATAGAGGCCTTCTACCTTTTCAGTTAAGTTGATTCCTAGGCTTTTAATTTTTGAAGCTATTGTGAGTAGAATTGTTTTCCTGATTTCTTTCCCAGTGAATTCATTATTGGTGAACAGAAATAATATTGAATTTTTTGCATTACTTTGTATCCTGCACCTTGCTGAATTTATTAGATCTAAAAGTTGATTGGTGGAGCTTTTTAGGTCCCTTGTGTAAGCATTATACATTTCCAAATAAAGACAGTATGATTTCTTCCTTTGCTAGTCATATCCTGTTTATGTCTTTCTCATGCCTGATTGGTCTGCCTAAAATTTTGAGTGATATATTGAATAGTAGAAGTGAAAGTGGACACTCTGAACTCATTCCAAATTTTAGAGGAAATGCTTTCAGTTTTTTCCTGTTTACTATGATGTTAGCTATGGGTTTATCATATGTGGGTTCTATCAGTTTGAAAATCTTTTCATACCTATTTAATTGGGTTTTTTATCGTTAAGCAGTTTTGTCAAAAGCTTTTTCTGCATTTATTGAGCTGATCCTGTGGCTTTTATCCTTTATTCTGTTTACATGGTTTACTACATTCACTGATTTGCATAGGTTGAACCATTCTCACATCACTGGGACACAGCCGGCATAGTCATTATGTATGATCTTTTCAAGAAGTTGTTGAATTCTGATTTCAAATATCTTGAAGAATTTTCAATATATGTTCCTATGTGCTTTACTTCTTTTTATTTTTGGTGCTAGAAATTGAACTCAGGAGCTTGCGCTTATCAGGCAGTGGCTGTACTGCTGAGCTATATCCCCAGCCTTATGTGTTTTACTTCTAACTTGTGTCTTCATTATTAACGTGTGCTTCTTGTAGTGATAATAACATCAGATCTTACTTTTTAGAATCCAACTTGGAATTTCTGCCTTTTAATGAGTGTATTTAGATCATTTATATTTAGTGTGATTGCAAATAAGGTCTTTTTTCTATTTTTATCACCCATTCTTTATTCCCCATTTGAATTTTTCTTTATTTTACTCTTTTATATCATTCTTGTGAAGCAATTAAATATTCTCTGCTATATTAAGGTCCTTCAAAGAAATAAAACTAATGAGATGTGTTTGTGTATGTGTGTATATATAGATGGAGAGAGAGAGAGAGAGAAGAAAAATTGGTTCATGCAATCATATAGGCTAATACATCCAAAATCTACAGGGTCCAGGCAGGCTCTCCGAAAGACTTCAGGTCCGAATTTCAAATTTGAAAGCAATCTGCTAGTAGAATGTTCTCTTCCTTAGGGATGTCTATTGTGTTGTTTTGTTTAATTTTGTTTTGTTTCATTTTACTTTTCCTATTAAGACCTCCAACTGATTAGATGAGACTGGCCAACACTGTGGAGGGCAAACAATTTTACTCAGTCTACTGCTTTAAGTGTTAATCTAACTTAACAGAAACAAGTAGACTAATGTTTGATCTGAGTACTATATCCTAGTTGACACAAAAAATTAACCAACACAGATACTGCTTTATTTTCTTTCTTGTCTTATTAGTAAAAAGTGTTTTATTATTTTAGTAGTTTCTTTAAGATTCTTTATAAGCATCTTCAACTTTTTAATAATATTTAAGTAATGTTATGTTGTTTTGCTTATACTATTACACACTTGCAATAATTTATTTGTATTATTACCCCCCTGAACTTTGTGTCATAAATTTTACTATGTGTTAAAACACCCATATATTATTGTGATTTTAACTTAACTAGCCACTTATCTTTGAAAGAGTTTCAAATAAGACCATAATTTTATATTGTTAACATGCTTTTTTTATTCATCTCTGTAGATCTATATTTCTATCTAGAATAATATTCTTTTTTTTTTTTCATAAGACTCCCTTCAACATTTCCTGTAGTTTCAATAATGAGTTCTTTTAACTTTGTAAGTCTGGAAAACAAAGTATTTCACCTCCATTTTTGACAGATATTTTTCTTTGTTATGTAATTTTAAGTTGATAATTGGCTACTTCAAAGTTGTTTCTCCAATATTTTATTACTTGCATTGCTTTTAATGAAAAACATGCTATCATTCTTTGTTATTTGATATTGAATATGCGATTCTCTGTATAGTTGTAATATTTACTATTGTTTTACTATTTACTATTCTTCTGACAATGTTTTACAAGTATCTGATTGTTGATATTCTTCATTTTTCCTGTGTTTGAGGGTTGATTAATCTTTTATCAAAGGTTTTACATTTTTCATGAAAGATGGAAAATTTTGGATGTTATTGCCTTCAAATGTTTTTTTCTCCCTCTGTGGAATCCAAATTATGCCTACAACAGAATCCTTGAAGATATTTTACAGAGCATTGATCACTCATCTTTTTTACTTCATTGTTTGTACTTTATTTTGGAATATCTTATTCTATGTTTTATAATCTATTAAGTTTTCATCCTACAATATCTAGTATACTCTTAATCCTATCTATTATATTTCTTTCTCATATATTATAATCTTTTTATTTGGATGTTTAATTTTATATCTCTTTAAGTGTCTTTCATGTTTCTTCTTAACTGCTCACACCATGAAATGCTGTTATAATAACCATTTTAATGTTCTCCCCTGGTAATTCTAACACTGATGTCTCTTCTGAACTGATTTCAGTTGACCAACTTTTCTTTTCATTGTAGATTGTATTTTCCTGTTTCTCTGTAGGCCTGGTTATCTTTGATTCAATGATAATTTTTGTGCATTTTATTTTAATCAATGCAATATGTTTTTGTATTTTTATAAGTATTCTTTTTTGTTCGGTAGTGCCAAGTTACAGGGAAACCATTTGATACTATTGGGTCTTCATGTGAAGGATTTTCAGGTAGGAATACAAAAGTCTCAGTCCTGACAACATTTTTTTTTTTTTTCTAAAACTGAGGTAAGATACTCCTGATCACTGTACTCAATGTCCCATGAATCATTACATTTTTCTAGTTTGGTTGGAAAATCATCTCTCCATTTTTCAGAACTTGTCCACATGATTTCATCTGTATTTTGTCTCTTAGTTTTGACAACTGAGAATTAAACCCAAACCTACTTGTGTAAGTCAAATTTCTTCACATAATTGGCTCAAATATTTAATTGACACATAGTAACTATACATATTCATTGAGTGCATTATGATGATTTAATATATATAAGAATTGTGTAATGATTAAATCAAGATAATTTTTGCTCATTAGTGTTTTCAAAGTGAACCCACTAGTTGACTCTTAGGAAAGACTACAGAGAAAAGATATTCCTTGATGTCCTTCTTTGATATCAAATTAACAGACTTCATTTCATATTCCTATTAATAAGATGACTGTTAGACTCAGAATATCTAGGTTTTAGCTCATTTATATGAATATTGGTATATATCGGTTCTTCACAGTCTAGTGACAGCACATCAGTTCCTTGAAGAAATAACCTGTACAAAGCCTAAGCATGAAATGAATATCTGCTTTTCTATGGTTGGAGACGGAGCATGGAAACAGAGAGACATTCAAAGAGACAGGTAACAAAAGAAGATGTAAGTTGTATTCTGTTCATTGAAAGTCACACTCTAGTTCCACTACCCAAAATAAAGACACAAACACCAGAAGATGAAGATCATTAATGGCATTTTAGACGCTGCCTAGCAAGTCATTGTTTTCATTTTTCTTGGAAATCTGATAGGCACTTTCAATAAGTAGTGATTTTTTCCTTTATGATATTTCCCTAGTTATAATCTTTTTAAAGTTTCAGAAGTTCTGTTTACTTGATAAATTTTCATTTTTGGTTTTCTTTGGTTAAAAAAATACACTCATATTAAAAAACAAAAAAAAAATTCTGTGATTAAAAAATATGTTAACTGTTCAATAGTAAACAAGTCAAATCCATGCCCACATTTGTTATTTTAACTGCAGAGGGAAAGATTTAGATATAAGATAGGAATAACAAGACTTTTATACTGGACTAGTCACAATATGTGAGGTGTTATGTTTGGATATCAGATGTTCCCCAAGGGCTCATGTGTTGTACAATTGAGCTCCAAGTAAAGGTGCTGTTGTTAACTGGTAGAAGCTTTAAAAATTGGAGCCTCCTGGAGAGAGGTTGTAGCACTGAGAGCATACCTTGAAAGAGAAATGGGAATCCCTTCTTTTTTTTTTTTTTTTGGTTTTTCTCTGGTACCAGGAACCGAACTCACGACCTTGCGCTTGCCAGGCAAGCGCTTTTGCCGCTGAGCTAAATCCCCAGCCCCGGGAATCCCTTCTTTATCTTTCTCTTTTGCTTCCTGTCTACCATGAGGTGAGCAGCTCTGCTCCATCACACATTCTACCATAATGTTCTGCTTCACCACAAGCCCAAAGGCAGCAAGGCCAAACAACCATGGATTGATACCTCTGAAACCATAAGCCAAAACAACACTTTCTTCACCTTAAGTTGTTTATACACAGTATTTTGTCATAGTGGCAGAAAAATGACAAATACATGGGATATTTGCTTTATATGACAAACAGCTAACAAGTACAAAAAGTCTATAGTTTTGCTGAAAATTTTCAGATTTTGGCATGTTGTTTACTTCTATCTTTAAAATGACAAGGAAGCAATCTGAAGTAAATGTAGGTATAACATATTCTTCAGTAAAAATTTGATATTGAATTGTAAAGCATGAAATTTCTGACATAATAAATGATAAAAGTTGAATGAGTATTTTCTCCATAATTTTCAAAACATATTAAAGTTATGAAAATTATAAATGTTGTCTTTTAATCTAAAGGAAATTTAGTAATAATATTTTGGACCTTTGAATAAGAGAACTTGAAATTATGTGAAAGATTTTGTCCTACTTATTTTATCACCAGGCCACTTAAGTATTATAAAGTAAAAATTCATCTTCTGTCTTTTCTCTAGGGCAATGCAGGTTGGTATTTAAAGACCATTGCATGATACTGAAGAACTGTAATAAACTTTTACATAAACATGACGACATTTCATCCAGAAGATTCAGCTGCAATATTCCCAATATTATGGTAGAAAGAGCAATTAAAATATAAAATTGAATTGGCTCAAGAGTCTTCTATTGAAGCAGTGGTTACCCTAAGCACTCAATGCTAAGGTACAAGTAATCCACCTAAACAAATTCTAAATGAAGCAATAACTTTCTTGGCCAAGCATAACAACATATTTAAGGTCAAACACAGAGGTTACCTTATTAAATTACGTTCATTTTCTCTAAAAAGCTTATTATAAAATCAATAAATATGTATCTTGTTATCCTTATTTTAGTTCATTACTTATTAGGAGTGTCATATCATTAAAGCTGACTTTTTAGGGAAGAAGAAGAAGGAATAAGAGGGATGTGTATTTGCCTTTCCATTCAGTCATTTTAGATAAATCAGTAAGGGAGGCAAGTGTGAGCCATACAAACTTTATATTCATTTTGAGTATACATGTGACTGTACATAGTTGAATGTCCCTCTCCCCAAACCTTACTAAAGAGTGTACTCAAAGTATATTTTTCCACAGAATAGACCAAAAGTAAAAATGGATGTGTACTCAGATTTCACATTTGCCCTATCCTCAATTCTACCTCTGCCTTCTTACTCATGAAAAATGAAACAAATATTTAAAAATGCAAGGATTCTTTGGCAAGTTCCTAGATTTTCATATTTTCCTCTGATAGAACCTTAGGCTCTGGTTAATTTACACATTTGGAAAATAACATGTTTGATTCATACTATAGATAGCCACAGTTATGATGGTTTAACCTGATTTTTCCATTTTATAATGTATAAAAGTGATTGCATTTGGTAGGATCCTTACTTGAGATTTGGAATTTTGTCTTTTTTCAGGGGTAGTGATGTGTGGTATGATAATCTCTTAGGAGGCTGGGTAACCGCAGCAAGCTTCAGCTCCCAATGTGCTACCACAATAGGGAAACAATGACACACCACAATGTACTGCTGCACTGTGACATTCAGTGGATTAGGTGTATTTTTTTGTTTTAAAGATAAAAGAATGAAAACACATTAACAAACAGACATAAGAAAAACAACACCAAAACAATAGAAACAATACAGAATTTCAGACAAGGTGATAGGAAATTACCCATGGTTATTGTATTACATATCGCTATTTTCAAATTGGTTACTCAGTTAAAGAAATATAGGCATGTAAGACTGATCAAGCAATTAAACATTAACTGTTCCTTTCAATAAAACAATAGATGTATTAAATGCATTTTTGACTTTCCATAGGTTTGTCAGGACATAATCCATTTTGAATACAAGATTATTAGTAATTCAGGGCAAATTTCAAATCATTAAATTTTTTTCAACTCTAGATTGCTAATAAATATGATAATTATACCAATTACTTTTGGCAGACAATTTATAAACACTCCTTATATTTAAGCAATTTTATTTTTTCCAATTTTAGTGTAGAATGCTACTGAAAACACAAACTCAGAGAGAACCATATGTTTAAACAATGAATAGCAGGGTAGCTTATTCAGATGACATAGTTTATTAGAAGTGCAACAGTAAAAAATGTCACATTCTGGCAATTTTAAACAAGTCATTTGTTCTGTTTGGGATTCGGTAGCTACATTGATAGACAGTGACAAGCTCATACTCTTTTAAAATAGAACTTAATTTTTCTTTGACAGCAAATTATTTCTTGCTTTCGGTTTAATACTCACGGATTTACATAATGGCTTTTAACTTTTCTAGCTGGAGTTTGTCTACATATAACAAAAGTATGCTTTATTAGTCCATAAATTTCCTCTTGGAGTTATTTGCAAAGCTATAATAAAAATAAAACTCTTAATTGCAACCTAAGCAATTCCACATTATTTTCTATTTTTTATTCAGAAATAGCATTGTTAAACAAAAGAAAAAATAGTGTTGATTTCTTGAGTTAGTGACAGAGGTAATATAATCAATGTAAAGAATAAATGTAGACTTTTATATTCATTAGCTCCCAGAAGACATCATATGTTATATGTAACATATGTAAATGTAACTATCTCTTACAGCCATATGTATGTATGTAATATATGTATATATTACATACAGTATTCAATATAAATGAAATCTCCCTTCATAAGATCATCATAAAGCTGCATCTGTACTTATGATGCTATTCTTTATCAATGTTATTTCAAGCAATAATGATAACATTTGGCTCTTCATAATTGGATAAAAAAAAAACTAGTAAGATTTTCAAAACTTAGTTTGCTACTCTTCTGTTCTAGCACATATGTGACAGAATGCAGCAGTTCATGTACACTTCAGGGAACAAAGATATTTTATGTTTGGAACCTACTAAATTATGATGAATTCATCTTTGATATTTATAGCAAACTCTGTTTCATGCTCGGCTAGTTACTTGGTATATTTTCCTGCTAGTGTTTTATGAAGTGTGATAAGAATTAACATTACATTAAAGTCATTCTAGTTTCAGGCTAAATAATAAAATAAAATTGATCTGTTTAAAAACCACCAAAATGTTTTAAATAAAAACATACCAAAAACTCTGCAATTTTTGTGATTATTGGAAGGTGCTGTATCCAACCTTGAAAATGTAAGGAGCAAAAGTAAAGGAAATACCAGAAATGGTGTCGCGGGCCTAGGCAAGCTGTCAGAGCTTACTGAAAGGAAGTACAACAAACCTATTATGCAAAACAACAGTAACAAACAGTCTCAACACTTCTTCAAACATTCTTTAAAATGAAACAAAAATTTTCTTAGGAAACAGGTACAACTATAAACATAGTACATGGTTTAAAGAAATAAATAATACTGAATTTGGATCTTTAAAAAATATAGCATCCTTTAAGAGGTTAAACAGGAGTTGTATTCCCAGCTTTGAGAGACTGCTGGGTGCCAGGTCTAGTCCACATTGCTTCCTCTCTGGTACGATTTATGAGTCTCATGTTCTTGCTTCCCCTCCTGTACATCTATACACTGATTCAGGGGCAATAACCAGTCATCTGGTCAGATGGTCAGGCACTTGGAAGGAAGGTATGGGAGGGGCTTGGAAAGAATAGAAAATTGCCGACAAAGATATTTGGGGAAGAGGTATGTAGATAGACCTCTCTGTACTAGTACAGAGCTGTACTAGTTTGGTGTGCAGTACTAGTAAAGGATGTACTAGTAAAGTAAAGCTTTAGGATGTACTAGTACAGTAAAGGATGTACTAGTACAGTAAAGCTGTACTAGTAAAGGATGTAAAGATATTTGTGTTCCTCGTAAATGCTCACCAAAGGTAACCTTGGCAGAAAAAGACTTAATTAACAAGAGGGTAGGGGTAGGATGACCTATTCTCTGGGTAACAAAGTATATCCTAATAGTATCACAGCCTTGAAACCAAGGCTTTAGTAAGTGGACTTTGGGGGACATTTAGGATCAAAGCCACAGTGGTTGCCATTCTCCTCAACCTCCCATCCACCAGATGAATGCCTTGAACAACTTGGCTCATGGCCGTACTCGACTTCAATCCAGTCTCCATTTCAGAAGCTGTATCCTGACATTGTCTTCTGGAGTATACTTCTTTGGACTCTATCTGCACACAGTTGTTTTTACTTTGTCTCCAACTACAGCTTTCTGATTCTCTGGCCTCCACTTGTTCTACCATTCCTATTATGTACCACATTTTAAAGGACATTCATTCTCTTTCACCTGAGTCTCTTCCTCAATCCTGTCTGCTGCTTGGCTTATGCTGCACACCAATGAACTACTAATTCTGTGCCAGGAACTAATGGTGACACTACCAACACACACGCGCGCACACACTATGTGGGTGGGAATCCATGGAGATATATTGTTTAGCTGTGACATTAATGAAAATAAACCACACAGTTTAACAGAATGACATCTTTTAAACTGCAGAAGTACATCTCCTTTTATAAAGGAGTCAAATTCAGTATTTTTTCAATGCAGATATTTTGTCTTTTAAGTTGCTCTTCACAGAAATGCATAGATAATTTTGTTTTACCTGGAACCAGGGTGCTCCCCTAACTAACCATGTACTGACTGCACAAACAAAAAGAGATTCTGAGAAATTCAAGTACAACTTTTGTGTTGGGGAACATGAAGGCATGAAGCAGAAGAGATGTACTTAGAAACACAATCACCACAATTTGGTTGTTATTTAAAATGAGCTGGGGCTGGGGATTTAGCTCAGCGGCAAAAAGTACCTGCCTGGCAAGCGCAAGGTCATGAGTTCAGTTCCCGGTACCGGAGAAAAACCAAAAAAAAAAAATGACCTAAGGTTGGTGGTTTTCTCCCTAACATGAGCTGAAATCCTCCTTAATATGTTAGCAATGATTACCATGATCTCTTAATGAAGTGTGTAAAAACAAATTTAGCATCAGAATTTATTGTACACTGTAAGTTTCCAACTGATTACAAAAATTAATCCACTAAAATGAGGAAATTACTCTTCAGTTGTTCTTCAAATGATTATCCAACCTCAGTGAATCCCTTGTCCATAATTAGTGTACTTTCAAGTAAAAATATTATGTCATATTTTCAGCTAGCATTTGCAATTGTAAGATGTTCAATTTGCAAGTATATTTAAATTTTATTTTTAAATGATATATATTAATTATGCACATAGGATATATAGTGACATTTCAAATATCCTATGTTTAATAATCATATCAAGGTAATTGGTATATCTATCATATATTTAGCATTTTCTTCTTTTAGAAACATTCAAAATCTTTTCTCCCAGCTGTTTTGAGATATTTAATTATTGTCAATCACATTTACACTACTATGTTAAGATTGGTAGTTTTCTTCATAACATGAGCCAAAATCCTCCTTAATATATTAGCAATGCTTACCATGATTTTCTTAATTAAGTGTATAAAAACAAATTTAGCACCAGAACTATAACTAAAACTTATTACTCATATTTCCTGTACCTCTATGTCCATTAACAAGTCCTCTCCCTTCACAGCCTCTGGAAAGTACTATTCTATTTTCTATTCTTGAAAAATCAGTTTTTGGAGAAGCTCAATTTAAAATAAGTCCTAATACTTCTATGCTCCACAGTAGAAGATTTCATTCCCAACAGGTGTTATTTCAAAAAATATCAGTCATGCTATGAAAAGCTCATAATGAGTTGCATGTTGGCATGCATCACACTTCATCAAAATTATCTTCCTCACTAAGATCCATAATTTTTTATATTTCTTTCTACATTTGTACTTTCTACATCTTATTTTTTAGTGTCTACCTGGAATCTGATGCTCTTCATGTAAATCTTTTCACATTAGGCTCTGGAACATACCTCTGCCAAATTCTAAAGAACCTATCATCTTCAGAGTTCCTAAACAAGTATAATTTATCATAAAAGGCCAAAATTAATCATTATAGTATTAAATAAGTAAAGCAAAATAGAATTCTAAATAAAACAAATTTTATAACTAGGTAAAGTGTAGTTTGCCTCCTTTAATTAATGGAAAGCATAAAAGGATTTGGAATTATAAAACCTCCATAAACCTCAGGTAAAAGCAACTCAGACTTAAAGGAAATTCTTTTCATCTGAATGCAAGAATGTTGACAAAATGAATCTTTCAATCTTCTAGAACATAGCCAGATTTGAAGCTAATTTACTACTGCCTGATGTCAGAAGCAATCTAACTTGTCCAACACAGAAGCAGCACAAAGAACATTATTCATGAGTAAACTACCTTGTAAGAAGCCTTCTTTCCAGTATAATTAGGAAATGCAATGGCCAGAATCAGAGTTGGAGTTTTAATAATAAAAGACAGTAAATCCTCTTTATGACTTTCATGACATAAAAGCAAAATATAAAGGAAGAAGTCAGATTACTTTAAACTGATGTCACCCCAAAGCAGTTAAAATAGCAAATTATTTTTACAAACTAAAAGACATAATAGTATCTTTTGAATGTCACATGCAGTTTACAGAGACTCCAATAGAATGCTTTCTTTTATTCATTAATTCAGTAAGAATTACTAAGCAGGACATAACCAAATATTTTTTCCCAATTATTGACAGACATTTATTGCTTTGGTCTGGCCAATATTCCTAATAAACATATTCATTATGTCCAGAGTTTTACTTTAATTTTCAAAAGTGATACTTCTTGGCTTTTGGAAAGCATTCACTTTCAGCACAGGAATCAGCTACATCTATTTGTCATACCTACCAGTTTATTAGGTGCTTTAATTTGCCTTCTAAGTCCAAAATACCTTATAAATGTTTCCTAGGATTTAGGGCTTTACTTTATCCTTCAATGGTTTATAGGACTTCAAGTTTAAGAAAACAGTCTCCTGACATTTGAATCATTCTCTAGTAATTATGCTCAAAATTTAATACAATCTGATTTTTAATCAATCTTCCAAGTGGATCTGTTTGAAGAATAAATCTAATCATCAGATCTTCCAAGATATTTAGAATTTATTGACTTTTTAATCTACGTTTATGATTCTTCCATAGTGACCTTTAGCTCTTTGTATAGAGAAACTATTTGTATAAATTTCATTAAAACAAATTTGGAGTCATATTTGAAAGAATACAACTTTTATAAAATAAAAATAGGTTAATTTTACAAATCAGAAAACTGAAATCAAATCCCACATATTTTGTCTTCTTTCAGTGTAATTTTGTGCAAACTGACAAGAGGGACAATTTGTATAAAGTAGTGTTCTAAAATCTCTAGACTTTCTAACTGTATGCAGGTTAAACTAACTGTATGCAGATTAAACTTTTCAACTCTAGTACTCTAGTATATAGAGGAAAGGACCAATCCCAGTAACTCCTAGACCTAGGTCCACTTATAATAGTATGTATATTTTCATGTACCTTTTCACCAAGTATTATATAACAGGACTTGGAATAATAGCTAAACTTCTGCAGTAGCTTTGACCAAAGGGCCATGTGTAAAAGCTTGGCCTCTAGACTAGGTTTATTGGGAAATGGTGCAGAGATAATTAACAGGTAGAGCCTGGCAGGAAGTCGTTAAGCACCTGCTAAAGTGCCCTTAAAGAAAAATGTAAATAATATCCCCTTCTTCTGCTGCTTTTGATCCCTAATTTATAATGTAATTGATTTTGCTCCTCCACACACTTGCATCATGATGTGCTGCCTTGCCATAGATGCAAAGCAGTGCAAAGCAATGGAGTCAATCAATCACCATGGACTAGAGCCTCCAGACCTATAATTCAAAATAAACCTTTTTTCTATTTAAAAGTTGATTATCTCAGGTATTTTGTTATAGTTACAGAAGGCTAATAATACTTTCAAAATTGAAGAAGCATTTACCACAGTAAAATTCTGAACATGACCACACTCAATATCTGTAGCATGTTGGACCACCCTCAATAGCTGCAGCATATTTAAATGAAAATGAAGCTAACACTAAGTACCAAAACTAAACTAAATGCTGTGATGGTTAATCTTGACTGTCAATTTAACTCAAATTAAGAGATGCTTAGGAGATTACTAAAGTACATTTCTGAGTATGTCTGTGTTTCCAGAGATGACTGTCATGTAGGCAGAGAAAAGGCTCACTGACTGTGGGTCGCACCATCCAATAGGCTTTCAGCCCATGTGGAATGAATAGGTGAAGAAGGATGAATTTGGCCTGCACAAACAACAATTCTACTCTAATCGGTGTGTCTTCTCCTGCTGCTGTCACATGGGACCATCAAACTCCAGTTTCTTCAGTCCTTTGACATAGACTCACTGGTGGCTGCTTGCTAGTCTGTTCTCCTACTGGATTCCTACTTCTTGGACTGAGCAGCTACTGGATACTTCGGCTCACAGAAGACCATTGTATTCTGTTTCTGACCCTGGAAGCTAATCAAATATGTATATATTCTACTGATGCTATTCCTCCAGAGAATTCTAACCAATAAATTCTCTCAAATTTACTTGATACAAACACAGAAAACTTGCCCATCCATAGGTGATGTGGGCATCATTTAGCAGAACAATCTGGCATGTAAAGATGAAACCTGAAATAACCTGCAGTTTTTGCTAGGACTTAAAGTTGGAGCTGTTCGTCGGGGAACTGAGCTTGAGGGTCATCAAATATCATCAGTCCTTATTCACTTGAGAAGACACACACATTAGTGCTCTTTTCCACTTACATTCATATATCACAGTCAAAGCCTTCTTTGGGAAATGCTACAATATATAATGGAAATTATGAAACCATAAATTATTAGATTAAAATTGAAGTGTCAGATAGATGTAATTTAATCATTTTCTAATCACTGAAAGAATGACTTGCGTTGGTATGTTCTGATATCCATGAACTCACTTGTTTTGGAGGTTTCCTACTTGGAGAATCCTAATGTGTTAATACATGAGAGCCAGCTAGACAGGTGGTCATTATCCAAATAATCCTATGAGTGCCACAATCCCAGCTTTTATTGAGAGCATTAGGCTGGTCTCCAAACTCAGGAGCAAGATTAATAAAAGACTGTTCCAGTTACTGTTAAGGCATAACAAATTACTCCAAATGTCATGGATTTTAAAATAGCTATTTTGTATTGCTCCTAGATTTTGTGGGCCACAAATTCAGACAAGGTGGACTGCAGATGTGCTTTCTCTGTTCTGTGAAAGACCTAACTTGGGAGCCACAGTCGCTAAGAATGACTTGATTTCTGGCTTTGGAAATATTCTGAACCATCCCTCATGCTGCTTTCAGCTGAGGCCCCTGCTGGGAATGGCAATGCACAGCTTTGACGATGTGGCCTGCACTTCCTCACAGAACGGTGGCCACAGTATTTAGACTCCTAACCTTGCGGTCCAGGGCCGCAAGAGTCCAGAGAACAAGCAGGAAAATGTATCATTCGTTCTGATCTGGTTTCAAAAACCATTCTTTCTGACCCAGGTTAGAAAATCGTTTAGCTTCACTTCCACTGAAATCTGTTGTCCCAATGAGTTACAAGTGTGCCAGAATTTTAGTGAAAAGAGGTAGAAACCACTTGCCTGTGGAAAGTTTACTGAAAGCTGTGTGACTAATTATCTTAACCACCACAGATCCAAAGATGGCCCCAAGACTTCCAGGGATGTCAGCACAGATCAAGGGTACCATAGGCACTGACAAAGCAGAATGAGCGCTCTGCCTGGAACTGCTGTACAAACTAAACCAAAACCCTTCTTTACCCAGACCTTCAAAAATCTACCCATATATCATACAGTATTTCTCCATTCCAACAGTCATTGAATACCTTCTTAGCTTTGTGTCTGTGATTTTGGACACACCAGAAGAGCAGCTCTGCTCTGTCATGGACAGGGTGGAATGCAGGATCAAAGGGCAGCTGATGAGTGACTGAGCAGCTAGGAAGGGGCAGGTTCTAATGGACATCAAAGTTCTTGTTTCAGTTTCTTGGTCACAAGATCCATTAGTATTACTAATTCACTATCAAAAGAAAAAGACCAAGAAAACATTTATTTCTAAAGTTTTCTGCTCATGCAGTACATCAACTAAGTATCAAAGGTCCTTTACCCACGGGCTAACATGAAATGTAAAAAATTGTAACGTTATATATATCTCTTTAAGGGTAAGTAAATAGAGAAAAAAATGTCCCCAGTGGTAAAAAGCTTTCACTCAAATTTCTTTAATTATTATTCAATTTATCTAAAGCAAGTGGGGAAAAAAGAAGGAGCAATAAAGAACATTTGAGAGAAACAGAAAATTAAGGAGAAGATAATAAAATTAAATGCATTAATAGTGATATTAAATGTGAATTGACTAAATACTCTGATTAAACAGTAGAGATTGCTGAATTGCTTACAGTAGCAGAATACACAATTTTTTTAAGAATATGCATACAAAACATTTAAACTGGGCCATAACACAAGTCAGTAAACTTAAGAGAATTCAACTTCTGTAAGTTATACTTTTGATTATAATGTAAATAATAAAATCAATGAAAGGAAAATTATTAGACATTCCCTCAAACTTGAAAGCTAAATAATAGCTCATGGGTCAAAAAATAAATTGAAGTAGAAATTAGAAAATAATCTGGACGAATTAAAAAAAAAGAAAACACATAATTTATCAACATTTTTTGGATGTTCCTGAACTGGTGATTAGGGAAATTTAAAGTTCTGAATGTTTGTACTCAATGAAGAAAAGTTTTAAATTTAAAAAATAGCAAATCTAAATATCAAATTAAATCTAACATATACAAAAATTTAAAATATCTATTGAAATATAAAAGAAAACAACAGAAAAAATAATTGAAAGAAAATTCAGGACTTTAAGATTTATTATACTGTGACAGTACTAACCAGGTTAAGCATGAGAAACAGAGTACAGGCACAAATTAACAGCATCATGAAATAAAATTGGAGATATTTTTACAGACTCTCCAGGCAGTAAAGGGTAGCAATGAGGTGTATTATCCACATTTCATGTTGCAGGACATAGTATTCACCACCATAACTTGAAGACATGCTTTCTTGGCTTGCACGTTTGAGGAATTCAGTCCACGACCTGATGGTCTCAAGGCAAAAATATAATGGTGGAAGGGCATGATGGAGTGAAGCTGCTCACTTCATGGTAGCAAGGAAGCAGAGCACTAGAACAGTGTCACAGAGAGGCCTGAGAAGGGAATTATGTGTAGTACCCAAGGCCATGATGTCATGACCCACCCCTTTACACCCAGCACTGTGCTGTATTAATTAATTAGGTCTTTATTAATATAATAAACTTCACATATCAGGACTAATAGTCATAATCCACCCTTTTGTCAACCTTAAACTCTAACACATTGCCTTAAGCCATAATCTCTAAGTAAAATAATAAGAGTTCATCATTATGCCTAGTACGGTAAAACTCCCCCAAATTCAACTGAAAAAGCTATAATTCCTTCCACAAAGTTTCAACAATTCCAGCACTTGCCCAAAGTCCAAATTTCTTCCGAGATTCAAAGCAATCTCTTATCAGTGAATCTCTGTAAATATGAAAGAATTAAAGCTATGTTATCCCAAGACACAATGGGGCAGGTTAAACATTGCCATTGCAAAAGGGAAGAATAAGGAATCAAAAAAGAATCAGATCAAAGCAATACCAACACTAAGCAGGGCAATAGGTAAGCCCTGTAGCTCCATATTCAGCATCTGGGGCATACAGTGGTTGAAATGTGAGCTCTGAAAGACTTGAGTAGCACCACTTTTATGATCTTGAATGTTTTAGCCCACACAATTGGTTGCACTCACAGTTTGCAGCTATCCTCAGGTGATGGTCCACCATCCTGGCGTCTCCAAATTCCTAGGATCTCCACTACACCTCTGACTTCATATGCTGCCCTTTCAGGGGTTCCTTGCCCTAGCCTTCCAGGTCTTCTTTTGAAATATACATGGAAGCCTTGCTGATGCCAATTTTGATATTCTTCATTCCAATAAAACCAGCACCATGTGAAAAACACCCAAATCTGCTGCCAGCCGATTTGGAGCTTGGCTGCAACAACCTTTGAGTAACTGGATGGCTGAACATGGTGAAATGAATCTCAGGGAACAATTCCCTAGGAGAGCCTTCATGAGTATGTGTTCGAGGGAACTCTCCTCAAGTGAAAATTTTGTGTATTTGCACACTTCAACCTGCAATTCATGGAGTCTTGCTGATTCCTGAGATGCTCTCAACGCATTTTTTCTTGTCTTTGTACAAAGTACTGAATTCATTTTTTTTTTTTGTTTTTGTTTTTGTTTTTTCTCCGGTACTGGGAACCGAACTCATGACCTTGCGCTTGCCAGGCAGACGCTTTGCCACTGAGCTAAATCCCCAGCCCCTGAATTCATTTTTAATGGCACTAATCTCTCTAAACCTCCTTTGGATGCATCTTCACACATGGTTTCTTCTGGGCCAAAATTTAAGTTTTTAAAAAGTTTTTTACTCTCAGTTTTACTCCTGATTTATCACTATTAATCTAGCTAAATGCATCCAACAGTACTAAGGTTCACAGCATGAATGTTGAGCTGTCTTGAAATTTCCTCTGCCACATAAATTAGTATACTGCCTTTAATTTCAGTCTCCTGTAAAGTCTTAGGACATGGGTGAAATGTAGTCAAATTTCTGTCACAAATGTAAAACACATGACCTCTAGTTAAAAGCCAGTAGAATCTTTGTTCCTAACTGAATAATCTTGAAGCTGGTTTATATTATCCGTATTTCTGTCAGCATTCTGGTTTCTGAGCTTTGTATAAAATCACCTATCATGCTTTGTGTTGTAGGTCTTCTTCAGCCTCCATCTCTAAAGCTTTCCAATTCTTACAGCAAACCATTTGCAAAAGCTTCTATACCAAGTGATCAGGTATAAACATGAATCCTGCCTCTGGGTACTTATTTTCTTTATTAGTCAATAGTTTTTGTCCCTGGAAACAATACTTAACTCCCACAACTTAAAGAAGCTTGGCTCACAGTTTCAAGGACTTCAGACCATGGTCTGAAATCTCCAATGCAGGCGCATCATAGAAGAAAGGGATGGGGAGCAAGCTGCTTGGTTCATGATAACCAGAAAGCAGAGCAGAACAGTTCCAAAGAGGAACAGGTGAGGACCCATACATAGTATTCAAAGTGATACTTCCAAGATCCTCACTGACACACTCAGAAGTTTACTGTACTAACCTGCTAGGCATTATTTAGTCCAATGCAGTTGACATATATCAGTATTAACAGTTAGAGAAGGATATTATGAACAGTTTGATGCAATAAAAAAATGGACAAATTCTCTGCAAGATTTAAACTTCCAAGTCTCCTTAAGAAAAGATTACATGAAAATCCCTCTATAAAATACATTACTGTTGCAGTTGAAACTACTCATTAAGGTAATTCTGAACTCTGATGGCTTCACTTGTGACTTCTAGCAATCATTTTAAAAAGAAATAATAATAACCACACAAAAATTCTGCCCAAGATCAGAATACTCGGCATCTCAGTTTTTTGTGGCCATTACGTGGATAAAAAGTCACACAGTGAGCTGGGCACAATGGTGCATGCCTGTACTTGCAGCGCTCGGGAGGCTGAGGCAGAAGGGTCATTGCAAGTGCAAGACCAGCCTGGGTTACAAAGTGAGTTCAAGGCCAGCCTGAACTGCATAGTGAGACTGTGTCTCAAAAAGACAAAAAACCACACAATGAAATTATAAGAGAAAAAACTGCAGACCCCCATCAGACATAAATATAAATACAAATATTCTATGTAATGTTTAAGATATTGAAATCAATCGTATAAAAAATGATAATATATCATAACCAAGTGTAACTTATCCTAGGAAAGGTTGGTTTAATATTAAAAATTTAACCAAGATAAAGAAAAAACTGTAAAATATATAGTACATACAGGAAAAGAGAATACTTGGTAAATAAGGGACAGCAAAATAGCAACCATTGGACCTCTCAAATTACTGAATCCATTACAAGTACCCTGCAGATGACATTATGTTTTAATCATGAAAGACTGAATCTTTCCTACCTGAATTAAGAATAAGACAAAGATTTCCCTTTTCTTTTTTTTTTTTTTTTTGTTTGTTTGTTTGTTTTCTCCGGTACCAGGAACCGAACTCACGACCTTGCGCTTGCCAGGCAGGCGCTTTGCCGCTGAGCTAAATCCCCAGCCCCAGATTTCCCTTTTCATACCTTTTATTCAACCTTGTACTTAGGATATAGCTGGTGCAATATGTTAAACAAAATAAATAAGACATAGGCAATTTATAAAAGTGGAAGTAAAACTAACTTATTTGATGTCTCCATATTTTGCTATGTATAAAATATATTGGAATCTAGAAAAAAATTCAGTGAAATTATTAAGGTTTAAGGATACATGATGAATATAAAAAAATTTCTATGTATTAGAAATGCATATTTGGAAACTGAACTGAATTATCACCCATAGCAGCACAACAATAAATTACATAGGGAAATTTTTGAAAAAATTGGAAAGATTTATGCATGAGAAACAACAAAATATTTCTATGAGAAATTAAGTAATATCTAAATAAATGTTGAAATATATCTTGTTCATTTATTAGAAAATTCAATGTTAAGATCAGTACTCTCTGAATTGATATAGATTCAAGGAAACCTCAATAAAAGTGCCACCAGACTTTTGTGAATAAATTGCAAGTCAGTTCTAACATTCATAGAAAAATGCCTATGATCTAACAGAGCGAAAGACAACTTTATACAAGAACAAATTTGGAAAGCTTATGTTACCTTATTTCAAGTCTTGTTATAAAACAGCAATCAAACAATATTGCATTAGTTTCAAGATATAAATGTATCAAGAAGTAAAACTCAAAAATGCAAAATTAATAGATCCGTACAGAGGTAAACAAAATTGTAAAGGCATGTCGGTGAGGAAAGGTGACTTTTTCAAGAAATGCACTGTAACAATTGGATGTTTGTGTGGAAACAAAATAAAAAGAACTTTAATTTATACCCTATACTACAGGTCCTCAATCTCTTTGCTATGGACCAGTATCTGTCTGTGACCTGTTAAGAACTGGGCAGAACATTGTGAAGTAAGCAAGAGATGAGCTAATGAAGCAAAGTACTATCTGCATTTATAGCCTCTCCCCCTCACTCCGTTACGCTTGAGGTCTGCTTCCTGTCAGAACAGGAGAAGCATGAGGTTCTCATAGGAGCACAAACCCTACTGTGACCTGCATGTGTGAGTAGTCTAGGTTATTCACTCTTGATGAGAACCTAAGGCCCTATAATCCCAGATAGAGCTGAGGCAGTGATGCTAGAGATGGCTTTAAACACAGATTAACATTAGCAACGAACTTTTACTGCACAGAAACTATAATAAATCAGTTGCTTGCAGACTCATATCAAACATGAACAGTAAGTGAAAAGTGACAAGCTGTATCTGATGGTCAGATTTATAATGACAAATGAGAAAATGTACTTAAGTTATACCACTGTATCTGGTGACAAGCTTTAAGTCATAATCCAACACTTTTTAGTGTGCATATGACTTGCCCATTATTTCACTTACCACTTCATTCCCATCTCTTTCCCAATCTGAGCACTTGGCTCAGTCCCAGTTTCAGCAAACTTACAAGTTGGCCCTATAAAATGAGTGAAAAACAAACGTAACTGGAGAGCTGCTTTGAAAAGAGGAAAAGACACATAAAACCACTCTCCCACCAGTTCATGGAAAATTCCCTTCTATGTATCAAGGATATTAAAATAAAAATTGGGGGCTGGGGATTTAGCTCAGCGGCAAAGCGCCTGCCTGGCAAGCACAAGGTCGTGAGTTCGGTTCCCGGTACC
>NW_004955444.1:19133151-19140973 GCF_000276665.1 Chinchilla lanigera
AAAAGGAAAACACAATCTAATTTTTATAAATACTTTAAAACTTCAAACTAAAATTTCACCCCAAAAATAGCAAATAAGTGTAGAAAATATGTTCATCATCTGTAGTTTTTAGACAAATACAAATTAGAACCATAATAGGATGCACACCAACTAGATTATCTTAATAGAAAGACTGACCATGCCAAGTGCTAGTGAGAATGCAAAGCAACTAGAACTCTCACATTCTTATGACAGCATTGCAAAATGGGCACTTAGGAAACCGGCTTGAAAGTTTTGGAAAAAGTAAAATAAGAAAAACTCAAACATATTCCCACCAAGAGTTCTAAATACTTTATCCATAAGTAGTTACCCCAGAAGAACTTAAAGCTGTTGTCAACTCAAGTAATGTACAAATGCTCATAGGAGTTAAATTTTTAATAGTCAAGAAGTCAAAGTCCATCATCAAAAAATGCATGAACTACTTTTAGAGAATACTATTCCACAGTACAAAAGAATGTTATGCAACACAATGTGAAAACTAAGACTGGTAAAAAGTAATACTTGCTGTATGTGTCTCCCTATATAAAACTCTTAAATGTCAATGTAAAATGTACTCTTAATGAACAAATTAATCTATAGTGACAGAGCTTATCAGTGGTTGGCTGGAAGGGATAAGAAAAGATGTGAGAGATTGAAATGTGGCATTGGAAATTTTTGGTGGTGTTGGACACATTAACTCTTTTCATTTTGTTGAAGTTTTCACATATGTGTGTGTAAGTCAAAACATAGAATTCACACTAAATACATGTACAATTTAATGTGTGCCAGAAACAATAACACCGAGGTGAAAATTTTAAGTGACTTCAAACTGTCAGTATCTTCAGAACGTATTGTGACAAAAAAGATTGAGCTCTAAGATACCTGATATTTAAATATGAGATGAAAGTGAATGCGCTTGCAACAGGTTATATAGAGGAAGCCACTTGAAAACTAGAAAGAAAAGAAACTAAAGACAGAGTTTTTAGAGAAAGAAGGAATAATTGGCCGGATGAGATTCTGCTGAGAACTCAGGTACAATGGTTATTTGCTAGGTCTATGGAATGTCAATTGACAAAGAACTCCAGTGATAAGATCCATTTTGTTGGAATCATGTGAGTGGAAGTCTGGAGTGGGATGCGGATTAAGTTGGAGATGAGGAACTGATGATCTTTTTCCAGAAGAGAGCAAGAGGTAGACAAAACAGTAGCTGAAGAGAATAGAAGAGGTGAAATGGAGACTGTGTGTGTATGCATGTGTGTGTATGCATGTGTGTGTGTGTGTGTGTGTGTGCATGTGTGTGTGTGTGTGTGTGTGTGTGTGTAAAATGGCCATGTTTTGAGCATGTTAAAATGTGGAATAAATTTTCTTTTAGAAAAGAAATTTAGATAGAAAGTAGTATATTTTGTAGAGGCTAGGAAATTTGCAGTGGTAGTGTAAGGTTTCCCATGTCACTTGTGATTCATTCGGCTGGTTTTGGCTCACCTTCAATGTTAGTAAAGATGCTGAAACAAGGGTGAGAGGTAAGCACACTCTGCATGACATATATTTCTTTGATTTTGGCTGTCATCAAAACTCCAAGCTCATTTGGAATTCAAGAGAATTATTTAAGTCATTTCAAAAACCTAGCCATTACAATCAGAGCTTTTAGGGAAATGACTAAGCCAAGGTTTATCTTAAAGATATACAATAACAGATGACACCTACATACAAAAACATTTGCTAAGGACTTTCACTAGTTACAAAGTACTATGAAAAGAAAGACAAGATAGGCTTTGATTACAGGAGAGGCTGATTTTTTTTTCTTTTTTTTTTCCTTTCTTTTCTTTCTTTTCTTTTTGAGACAGGGTCTCACTATGCCGTTCAGGCTGGCCCTGAGCTCACTTTGTGGCCTAGGCTCATCTTGAACTCTGAACAATCCTCCTGCCTCATCCTCCTGAGTAATGAGATTACATGCTTGTGCCACCACACCCAGCCAAAGAGTCTGATTTTTAAGTTTTGCTTGAAAACATGAATTACACTTCATTCTTAATGTCTAGCATTTCACAGACATACATTTTGGCCTTACATAATGAAGGCAAATTTTTCGCTTTAAGAAGTTTGACTTCATTATTTTTAGAATGGTGGTTATTTTTCATTTTATTAATTCATTTTATTTTAATTAACACATAATATTTGCACCATGATATAGCATAGACTATTGTCTCACCTGACAATGGGAAAATGTTAATGCGCTTGTTCCAGCATCATGAGGACACTGTGAGGTACAGAAAGGGCTCAATATTGGGCACACAGTCAGTGCTCAGTAATTAGCCTCTTTGGTGAACTCCATATTATCACACAATACCACACTAAAGAACCACAGAATATGATAAAAGAACTATTGGATCAGAGAATTGGATGAAGTGATCAGAAAGAAGAACTAATAAAAACGTGATCTCTCGAGCTTCCCCCCACTACTTGTAGTTCCCAAGAACTGGAAACTTTTCCTCCAGTGTTACAACACAAGAACTTTGAACTTTAAAGAAAATTCAGTTTGAATATTTAAAGAGTGCTTCCAACTCTGTGAATCCAACAGTTTGGGTAACTTAAATGCACTTTGCACAATAATTTTAAAACTTGCTACTTGTTTATGTTTTCCATTTCTGTTGATTTGACTGCTAAAGACTTTTAGACAGGGCTTGGAAATCAGTACATTTTGAACATAATATGGTTTGATGACTGCATATACATCTCATTTTGAGAAAATACCAGTGATTTTTTTTCTTCTTAAGATAGAGGAAACTGCTCCTGGCCAAGTATATAGAAGACCTTGTAAATACAAAGAACTAGGCTAATATTGGACTAGACCAATATCGTGAGACTATTTCTTTCCATGAGAACATTGGAGCAAACAGATACATTTGTTTTTAAAAAGTTAAATTTTCGTCTGCAATCTTCTAAATTAGGCTGAATTAGACTTATTACCTCATAAACCTTCTCTATAATTTCTAGTTAAACACAAGCTCAGTAATTTAGTGGCTTGCATCCCCTTTCCTTCCAAAATTTCCATAATTATTACCAAAATAGATTTAGAAAATATTCTTCTATATAATTTTTGTTGTTTTAAAATGGATATATTTTATGTATTCTGGGAAAATAGAAAATTTGCACTTGACTGAAATCTGAGGAACACAGTGACTAACTTACCTCTAAGGTCTTAATGAAAAATTTAATAAAAATCCTGAATTTCTTAGAAAGCTGTAATTCACAAATAAACACTTCAGATTTGAAGTGATACTTGCTCCCTACAATTGTAACAGAAAATTTGAATGATGTCAACTTTCAGAAGACTTCAAAGGCTATGAATAAAGGCTCACTCTCTACCTTGATCTGAGCCAGGCAAAATAAAGTAATTGTGTATCAGATGAAAAATGGGCATGAAATTGAATGTATTTAAACATTCAAATGATTTTTAATTAGTAGAGATTAGTTTGCAAAAATGCATTTCCTTCACATGGCCTTCTACAACTATAAATCGTATGAAACTAAGGTAATAACTTTAAAAACCACATTGTTGTTGTTTTCAATCAAAGGGGACAAGAAAACTACTTTGTCTACAACATTATGCTTATACCTCGTTCTTTACCTTTCCCAGAAAACAAGGTCAGTGTAGAATGGTTTCCATTGCCTACTGAATGCCAGCAGCATGGATGGCCACGAACATAAAAGATATCAGGATTTTGATAGAAACATGCTGCACCCAGTATGTATGTCACAAAATGGATCAGTAAATGAGTTAAAAGTGTCTCGTTTTTAAAAGAACAGAATTTTTAAATACGTACCATATATTCTTTATTATCTATTATATATAAAGAGAGAGTGAGAGAGAGAGAGCTCTCCATAAGCAAGGCACCCTAGAGTTTTAAAAATTGAATGATTCATAGCATGCCCATTTCTCTATTTACTCACTGGGCTGAAGAGCAGTGAACTTTTCTGCCTGGGTGGTAGGCTTTTCCCACTGAGCAATAAGATTCACATCTTTGCTTTATTGTCAGTTTTGCCTATGTCTAGAAATTGTGACTCTATAGAACATTATTTTTTAAAAGATTAAAATTATTTAGTTTAGACAGTGTAAATTAGGGATTATGAACTCTAATTGTGCTATATTCTCAGGGAGGAAGCCAAGGTATCAGCTGGTTGATTACTGACATTGTTATGTCAGTACTTAAAAAAGAAATCTGAGTTTGAGAATTTAATTTTATTTTATTCTTTGTTTAGTAAATTTTTCTTCCGGTCATATGAATTTAAAGGTCAGAACAGCATATGATGAGTAGAATGTCCTGACACCATTGCTATCAGAATTCTCATAAAATCTCATTAAAGTCACCAAAACTAAGTAAGACTTTCAACCAGACTTTTCCAAAACATAATGCCATAATCTAGGAAAAGGTGACATTAATTACAATATACATGAAAGTAAATTGATGAATAAAAACCTTCAGTTGTCAGTTTGGTCATATCTCAGATACCAGGTGGAAAAGAAACAATTATTTATATATTCTCATACTTTTTTCTCATTTGTATACCTTTGTTTCCCTAATAATGGAGTTTCTGATTTTATCACTTAGAAAAATGAGTAGCAAGCCCTTTTTCTTCTCAAGTATAAAACAGAAAACTGATACTACTTCCTTCACTTTTTCTTTCTTCTGCATTTTAATCTCTCATTTTCCTATATCTTTGAGGACATTGCCTATTGTTTAAAAATAATTAAACAAAATGGAAGAAGATGTGTGGTGGACCATGCAGGCGACTCTCCTTGAAAGAAGAGCAATTGCCTCCATTTTGCTGAGCCTGATCTTATTTCCATGAATTGATGTGTACAGAGCTGGCTGGGACTTTTCCTTATCTTTTCAGTTGGCTCTAAGCAATGCATACCGGTGTAGCCAAGGTGTTGATGGTAATCTTTGGAGATGGAAGGCATGTTTCCCCAACCCCCATTGCTCCCTTAAGTGAGCCAGTGCTCCATGCTGTTGGCTGGGATCGAGCCTTTCAAAGACTACACATCAAAGCCGAAGCACTGACCCCAAAACATTGGATACTATCTCAATTGCGTTATGTAGACTACTCTTTCTGCGTATCAGTTTCTCTGCATTTGCAGGAGTAATTTCAGGCCTCCTACCTAGCACAACTCAGGCCACTCACCTACCTCCCACAGTTCTCACAGTTACTGATCCTCAAGCCACTCCCTTCTTCATGAATGGGTTCGGCCTTGGGTTGAGGCCTTGGTTCCCGATAGCCATTTTCATGACTGAACTTAGGATCCCTTCGCTCCCCATAACTACAAATATACCTTAGTGTCTTTATTCTTGCCACGGGTTGCACTGGAAGTGGTAGGTTGGAATTAACTGGCTAGAATTCCAATAACTTTTCATGGGATTACAAATATAAACTTCCCGAGCAGAGACGTGGACTGGGCAGGGCTTTTCAAGGAGAAGGCCAGTCTTGATCAATTTATTCTATGAGAAATAATCTCTGCAAGTAGGTAATTAGAAAATAAAAGAGTTAGTACTATTATTTGGAATGTAATAACATTAGCTGTTTCAAATGAACTGAGGTTAGAAATAAATGTTAATATATTAGAGCCAAGGAACCTTAGGTAAAATCCCACCTCAAACTGGGAAGTGGACCAGGAACTGTACATGTCAACCTGACATCTAGTTGCAGACCTGGTATCAAATAAGTGAACACTTGGTGGATCAATATAATTACAAATTTTAATGCCTTTTTGGTTTTACCTTGTTTTAGGTTGAAAAGAGAAGAAAAAGCAATGTGACATTTATAAATAAATTTTGTAAAACAAGAGACAGGAAGCAATATACAGAATATTTATACAAGTGATACTTTTGAAAGTGATTGACTGCACAGTCCAAGAGGAAATGTTAAAGCATTAATCCTTCGTAGATACAAAAATATAGACTTTGAAAATAGTAGTGTATGATTGAAAAGGGAGGTGTAAGACATGAAAAATGATATTGAAACTAAGAAAACTGATATTCATTCTAGAAGATATGAGCATAAATGATTCTTCAGAAAATTGAATCTGAGTTATGAAGAGTAAATTTTAGTTCTCCTAGATTTGTAAAAAAATAGAAGCCATAGCATTATGCTACAAGTATCATATCGATAATTGCAAAATTAAAGTTACTAAATGTATCTGAGAACAAATACAGCAGCTAAAGTTAACACTGAACTTTAAACACAAAATAAATCTAACCATATGAAAAATAAGTCCAATTTCCAGAAAGAAAAGAAAAATATTAACATGTAAGAATCTTAATCTTTGAGTGAATAGTCAAAGTTATCATTACCCCCAAAAAAGTAATTATTATAAGTATTATGGGTCAAATTTAGGGAATTGAGATAAAATCTATTGAGAGGAAAATTTCTAGATTTAAATGAATTTCATTATTAAATAACTTGAAATACTAGGTAAAGAATATTAACATAGAATGAGTGAGAGAAAATAAAAATGGGTAAACATTCCTTGAAATATCTAATGTTCCTTATAATGTCTGTGTAAAGTTTTCTAAAAGGCACACCTGGTGATGTTGTAATGTTAGAAATACCAATTTATCAAAACTAGCTTTATAATTTAAAATATTCCTTACCTTCCAGATGAAAATCAAGCACTATACTATAGACTGAGTATCTAGTCTGTCCCTAGCAAGGGTTACAACTATCATATTGACTTACCATTTTTGAAATTTATAGAATCTTTAATTTATGCTTCAAGGGCATGAGCGTGAGTTTTTCTAAAAACATATAAGCGGTTTCTCCTCTGAGAATCACATTTTTTTACTAAAATAATTTATTTTCATCAACCAAGTATTTACTATCACTCCCAGGCTATATAAAATCAAGAATAAATCTCAAAGATTATTTCTCTATCTTTCAAATAGTTAGCTCACTTATATATATATATATATATATATATATTATATATATATGACTCTTCCTTTCTAAATTATTACACAAGAGGTATTTTACTTTGTTATATAGGTCAGAAAAACCCTAATAGATTGATAAAGGTTTAAATTTTTCTTTTTAAGTGCTTCAATTAGAGCCAAGCATGGTGGTACATGTCTGTAATCCCAGTACTCGCTGTGAGTTTGAGATCAGCCTGGGCTACAAAGTGAGTTCAAGACAATCATTTACGAAGTCATTCTGCTATACCTGGAAGAACTGTAGACTTAGTTCAGTTATAAAAATCAGTAAGATCTTATTTATAGCAAGAATTATTCCATTGAAATATTGTGCTGTAGTATAGGATGGTGTAAATGTTTCTCATAATTTCTATCAATGTGAAATAAAATTTAATTCTGGAAAAAAAAAAGACCATTCTGAACTACATAGCAAGACCCTGTTTCAAAAAGTAAGTCAACTCTCTTGGTATAACTAATGTAACCTTGTGCCACCATCTATTCCTCAGTTAAGCCATAGTGGTTTTTAAAAGTATTCTAGAAAGAAAATGGGAAAGAAGGAAGGAAGGAAAGAAGGAATGGAGGGAGGAGGAAGGAAGGGAAGAAGGAAGGAAAGAAAAAAGGAAGGAAGGATGGAAAGAAGGAAGGAAGGAAAGAAAGAAGGGGGAGGGAAGGAAGAAGGGAAGGAAAAGCAGGCAGGAAGAGAAAGAAAAGAAAGACAAAAGAGAGAGAAAAAGACAAAAGAGAAAAAGAAAGAAAAAGAAGAACAAAAAAAGAAAGAAAAAAGGAAGGAAGGAAGAGAGAAAGAAAGAAAGAAAGAAAGAAAGAAAGAAAGAAAGAAAGAA
>NW_004955444.1:19141073-19144564 GCF_000276665.1 Chinchilla lanigera
AAAGAAAGAAAGAAAGAAAGAAAGAAAGAAAGAAAGAGAAAGAAAGAAAGAAAGAAAGAAAGAAAGAAAGAAAGAAAGAAAGAAAGAAAGAAAGGGATTTGACAAAAGTATTCCACTTGCAGGCATATTGTAGAAAGAATTAAATACTGAGTATTATAATGATACATGCATACTTATGCTCATAGAAATGCAATTCACAATAGCTAATCTATGGAAACAGTCTAGATGCCCATCAATAGATGAATGGATAAAGAAGATGTGATATATGAACACAATGGAATATTACCCAGTTATGAAGAAAAATTAACTAGTGTCATTTGCAGGAAATTAGATGAGGCTAGAAATCATGTTAAGTGAAACTAGCCAGACTCAGGAAGTTAAATATACTATTTCTCTTAAACATAGGCCTAAAACATATATGCATCAATAAATCATACAGGAGAGGGACAGAAACTCAGGAGATAGACTTCTGGAAATAGGAAAAATACAAGCAGGAGGATAAATGAAAGGGAGAGGAGGGTAAAGTGATTGAAATTGGTTAAGATATGTTTAATGCATACACCAAATTCCCAAAGTAACCCTCATCATCAGTTAACATTAATATACACAAATAAATTTTGTCAAAAAGAAAGAAAGAGGGAAAAATAAAGCAAAAAAAAAAAAAAAGAAAAGAAAGGAAGGAAGGAGAAAAGAAGGAAGGAAGAAACCAAGAAAGAGAGGGAAGGAAAGAAAACAGGGAGCAGGTTGGTGGTGGATGAATTTTCAACCCTGAGGAAGTATGTGTTTTCTGTAGCAAGATAGGCTCTTCCAGTTCTCAAGTGACCTATAATCTTTCTCTGAGGTTCTGGAATATATTATGTAAATTAAAAGTAATTTCCAAATTGGCATAATTAGTTGTACATAGTTAAATCTAACATATGTTAAGAATAAAAGCCCAAGTAAACTTCATGAAAAATATGTGCAATCTACCAGATAAAAACTTTGCTGATTTGTCTTAATTACTGATATTATCTACACACTTTGTAAATATTGTGTCCAAAACTATACTAAAATTGAATTTCTTTCAAATTTCATAAGATTCTATAATAAATTATCATTCTTTCCCTCTAAACTCGAAAGATTCAATAATATATAATTGAAACTCTGTATCATTTCTAATGTTTTATTTAATAATTATCATTTTATTCTCTTTAATGGATTGAACAGTCTTCCATTCTTACATCTGGTAATCTGAGCAAAGTAGTTGAAGATAACAATATGTAATACAACAACCACTATTAATTCCTATCATTATGTTCTGAAACCCTGTATCACTTTTAATTTTCTTGCTTTGTTTTGTTTATGTCTGTGATGTTGATATGCTGCTATTGTTCTTTTTTTTACCACTACTCTCTTTAAAAATAAAAAAAAATAGAAATTTTTCTTTTTAGTAGGGGAAGAGAGGACTCTTCTATACCTTTCCATTTCTAAAACTAAATACTTGATATAATTAAATAATAAAGAGAAAAATTACTGTGTGGAAGTTCCAATCCATGATTGATTGCTTCCACTGCTTTGGCCAACGGTAAAGCAATGCATTACAGTAAGAGGATATGGTGATGCAAAACCACTCCATTCGAGGGCAAGAATCAAGAGAAGAAAAAGGACTAGGGCCCCACAGTCTTCTTGAGAGAGTCGTACTTCCAGTGACTAAATACTTCCCACCAGGCTCCACCCCTTAAAGTTTCCACTGCCAACTAGTAGCACCGAGGTGGGTGCGAAGTCTTTAATACATGGCCTTTGCAGGATATTCAGCATCCAAACTCCAACATCTAAACTCCATCCATCCAACCACAGTTTCTTTTATTTATTAAATGAATAAGAAAATTAATGCAAACAATAACCTGGAAACAATACAGCTCAGAGAAGAATTGAAAGTAAAGTGTTGCATATAACCGACATGTTTCTATACAGTCTGAATCACCACTAAATAACTTACAGTACCTAACACAATACAACCTTATGTGAAAATAGTTCTACTATGTTCTTTAGGAAACAATATAGGGAAAAAATCTTTAAGTATAGATATAGCTTTTTTCTCTTGGATTTTTGGTTGGGTTGGATCCAGTTATGCAGAACCCACAGGAAACACAGTACTGGAAAAGTGACTTCAACAGAAAAGGAAAGGTGAAATATGATAATATTGATAAAAAATATGACAATCAATTGTATTCTCCCACACCCTCACTATTTTATGATTTATCATACTGTCTCCATAGTACTGCCACTCACAGTCCAGCTACAAACCTAAACACATTTGTCTCATGAAGACATATCATGAAAGATGGGACAATATTAGTATCCGAGTTCATACCATAATGAATGTGTGCCCAAGTAGCACATAATTTAAATTAGGCTACAATTTTAACATAGAGTTTGCTTTTTGCAATGTAAAACTAATCTGGTCTCTTTCTCTCTTCTGTCTGTCAGCTGAGGTCATAAAATATACCTGAGTGATTTTCAACAATTATTTTTTCAGTATATGTTCAGAGACCATTAGAAATAAGAGGCACAGCATTTCTCTTAGGTTTTGGTAAAGTTTATGCCCTAAATTTTACCTGCTTCTTTTTCCTAGATGGTAGGAGAAATGTCTGGGTGTGCTTCAATCAAGCCTCTAATTCCAGAAGCCAGTGTACTCTTCATTTTGCCTAAGTCAGCTAGAATTGGATTTCTAACTCTCACTTTAAAAGGAACTTTATTGAATGAAAACAAATATTAAGCCTGGACAACAAAACAACTGGACATTTTGATCGTATCAGTCAAATCACTGGTCAACTCAGTTAAAAATAAAATAAGTTTATCACAAATTTTAAGTGAAATAATTTACTAGCTCCTTCAGATATGATTTGGTAATAAATATACAAAGAGCATATAACAATTGTAGGAAAAGTAGAAGTATGTGAAATATCCAGCACAGTGAAATAATTCATTATTGTGACCCATAAAAACCTTTCCACTGGCCAATCCCTTAAGGAGTGTCCAAGGTATACACACTTCTAATAAGAAGTGTCTGGCATCATGGAAAAAGACTCCAGACTGTGTGAAGAGTTCTCGCACTGACTGTGAATATTTGGTCACACACAAAACTGAATAAAACTAAAATACTAATCCTGTACCAACTAACTGAACCACAAAGCTTTTTACTAGTGAGAACATGAAAGTAACAACTGTTGGCCATTTTTAGACTCTAATGAGAGTCAGCCTCAGAGTGTATGTGATAAGTAGAAGGAGCTAAGCAAATTATTATAGTCAAAGGGCACTTAGAGACAGGAACACAGTCTGAGAAATGAGTTACTAAGTTTCCATCATTGTGCAAATGCCATAGAAAATACAGAAATCTACATCAGGGCCTACCACAAAAGTACTCTCCCTCTCTCTCTCTCTCTCTTTCTCTCTTTCTCTCTTTTTCTCTTTCTTTCTTTCTCTCAATAGATAGATGATAGATTATATAT
>NW_004955444.1:19144664-19153200 GCF_000276665.1 Chinchilla lanigera
ATTTGATCACCATGAATATATATTATATACTTTTCTTTTTGGGAAAAAGAAAGGGAAAAAAACAGGAATTGAACTCAGCACCTTGCACTTACCAGGCAGGCACTGTGCCACTGAGCTATATCCTCAGTCCTATATATTATATATCTACAGATTTACAGATATCATAGGAACTAGGACCATGATAAAGAGAATAATGTGATTAAATCAAGCACAGGAGCAATGATACAAACAAGACACAATAAACAAGCAATGAGTTTGTTGCCAGCATAACAGATTCTACTCTTACAGTAGACATTTTTAAGTACAAAGAATACAATCTAAAATAATGACAAAAAGTGTAGCATGATAAGTAATCCAGTAACAGTGGTTTATTATCATTATCAAATACTATGCATTGGACATAACTGCATTGTGCACTTTTACAAAACTGGCATCTCAGTAGGTTTGGTGACACCTGCATCACCAGTATGCTGTGCTACAAGCTATGACAGCTACAACACTCGACAACTGGCCTAGTTCACCTCTGTTACAATTTTATGGCGCCTGCGCTGAGCAGTCTATCATTGACCCAAATGTTATGTGGAGCATGACGATACTAAATAACAGATAAAAACATCCAATCCTGCTTTCTTTTAATCTTTTTCCTTAAGTTTTATTTCTTTTCTCTCCAGTTTGTCTTTAACAATAGAAAGGGATTTAACAGGAAGCCCACGGTTGGAGATTTGTTGCCCCTGTGTGCCCAAGCCTTTCTTGCTACTGTGTATGTGGAGTTTCCAGATGAGAAGAAGCATGCTGTGCTCAGTCAGAATTTCTAAATAAAAATTCCTACGAAACTGCCTCCAGAGATCTCAGGAGAATCACCAGGATTTCATTGTGACTTATTATCTTATTTGAAAGAGTCACTTCTGTACTCACTTTTGTATTCACGAATTGGTATTTACTATGAGTTTCATTAGGGAAGCCCCCCGAAACACATACCATATGTTCAAATTGTAACCACCACTGTAGTTCTTTGAGAAAGAACTTTGAAAGAAGGGATTAAGGTGAAAAGAGGTTATAAAGACAGGTTCTGATCTGCTAGGCCTCAGGTCTTCGCAAGAAGAGGAGAGACATTAGGGATCTCTCTTTGTTTCTGAAAGAACAGGTAAGGACACAGAGAAAAAATGATGCGTTCAAGATGGAAAGAGAGGACTCACTAATAACCAGCTCTGATGTCATTTATGTCTTGGGCATGTAATCTCCAGGACTGTGAAAACATAAACTTCAGGACTGAAAATCACCAAATCTACGGTGCTTTGTAAGGCAAACCCTAGTTGACAGTGCTCTTACTCTTACACAAGCTTACTGTATTGATCAGATTTTCATGATTGTAACAAAAGACATAGATAATAACCTTTAAAAGTTGAAAGGATTATTTTGGTTCATAGTTTTGCAGGTTCAGTCCATGGTGGGTTGATCCACTGCTTTTGGGCCTGTGGTGAAGCAGTGTATACTGGCAAGAGTGTGCCACAGCAAACTGCTCACTACAAGGTGGCCTGGGGGCAAAGAGAGGGAGAGAGAAGTGCTGGGGTTCTTGTAAACCCTCCAAGCAGATGCCCCAGCGACCTAACTTCTTCCCACCAGACCCCGTCTCTTTCATGTTCCACAGCATTTCTGTAGCACTACCATGGGGACCAAACTTCTACTTTGTGGGCCTTTAGAGGACATTTCAGATCAAAAGTACTGTAGATAATCCCAAAATTTAAAAACTTAAAATCTTACAAAACTTGAGTCTGGACTTAAGAGCAAAATTAAATAGAGCAGACAAGGTACAGGGTGGGGCATCGAGGAAGATGATTCTTGTTTCTTTCCACATAATTACTGCTGAATTTGACACAGACTTATTATTTTTCTTCCTTCAATTCACTATCAAAATCAATGTTAATTTCTTGCTTCAATACTGGAGAATGATGAGATTAGAATATTAGTTAAAATTCTATTTCTGTGTAATATCATACCTTAACCTTCATCAGAACATCCAGAGCACAATGAATAATAAATAATATAATAATCAAAATCATTATATTAATAGCATTGTGTGAGATCATTGTTTGTGATTTTAGTTTGTATTTCAGTTTCAGTAAAAACACAGCTTAGATAGACAAGCATTAATATGATTAAACATCCTACTTACAAACATAAATATATTATGAAGTATGAATGTGATACATTAATAAGTTATTTCATGTGGCATAGATTCACTATTGGAATGGGAAGAACATTTCAATTTCTTTTCATAACACCAAAATAATTTACTTTGACAAATTCAAAAGGATCAGAAGGTTCAGAGTAAATTGTTCCATACTGAAATAAGGGGCAATCATGCCTATGATCCCAGATCTCTGTGTGGCTGAGGCAGGAGCATTGCAAATTGCAACTCGGGCTTGACAACTAATTGACTTACCAAGACCTTGTCTCAAAAGAAGAAAAAAAAAAAGAAAAGGCTGGAAAGGTAGCTAAGCCCAATGCCCAGGATTTAAAAGCCCCAGTACTGACAAAAGCACAGCTGATCCTAGCCTTCTGGAGAAAACCTACTTTTCTGGACAACTAACTGTAGAATTTATTCCATTTGCAGAATCCTCTTACTCAGAAAAACATGGTGGCCTGCATTAGTCATCATATGTGAATCCATGAGAAATTTTCTCTTTTTATTTAAGAAAACAAGCCATAGGAGATAGATGGTTCCTGGGGGGAGCTGATACCTAGAGAAAATATTCACCACTTCCTATCATGTTACATGTCAACACAAATAGCTACAACACCAAATGATTTGTCAGCACATTCTGTGGTTTGTAGTCAAACATAGAACACTTACTGATTCCTAGTTGTCCTAGAATGAAACAAGAGATAGTGTCTCCTCACTGTGTCGTATGCCACAGGACCAGACATTCAAAAACCAATGTAGCAACCTGTGTTCTCTAGGACCCCACAGAACGCTAAGGAATTCACACTATAGTGTCACCACTCTAGGAGACTGGGACAAGAGGATCACAATTTCAAGGCTAGACTAGGCAGCTTAGTGAACTATAAAGACCCTGTTTCAAAATTTTAAATTTTAAAAATAGCATGGTTGGTGTTTTAGCTCAGTGCAAAGGCCCTGGGTTCAATACCCAGTAATGAGAAAAAGTAATCTGCCAAAGTCCAGTAATATAAACTTGTACCTTCTATAGGTGATATGGAAAGAATGGCAATAGGAAAAGGACTTTGGGAAGAATTTATGGATGAACTCCTCCAAGGGTCATATAAACGTCTGTCAAGTGGCAACTATGGAAGATCAGGAAAGCAGTCCCCAGAGAGGTGAACTAGCATGTGCAAAGATGTGGTGGTGAGGAGTACAATCCTTTCAAGCACTAAATGAAGATTTAATGTGCATTTGGAGGAGAACAGTGATCACTGGTAGATCACTAGCCTAGCACGTGGGAGGCCCTGGGTGCAATCCCTAGCACTGTAAATAAAGATGCAATAAAAATCTAGTATATATTGCATATTGTGTAGAAACACAAGGACACAAAGAGAAATTTAACACCATCCTCCTGGTTCTATTTTGGTGCTCATTTACTTATTGTATACCTCCCAATTTACTTTATGATATGAAGATAGCTGTATTTTAACACATCAGATTATTTAGATTACTTGTAATAGTTTATTAAACTATATGAAGCTATGATGTTTTATATTTTTCTTAGTAGAACCTATTCTGCAGTACAACAGATTATTAACAATAAACGCATTTTTCACTGGTGTCTTGAAATCTTCTTTCTCTGCCAAAACAATCTTATTTCAAATCAGAATTACCAATATCTGATTTTTCTCTAAAGTTGATAAACCAGGGCAGGCTCATGAGGCTCAGTTTTCTGAGCTAATGTAATTTTGTTTCCAATAACAATGTAGTTATTTCTTTTTGAAGAGCAAAGTTTTCATGCTAGAAGTGGTGATGTAGAGATTAAGGTGATATTGCACATGTCACAACAGAACCCAGCGAGAAAACATTTTGGAAGAGGAAAAAAAAGTAAAAGTGACAGTCAACTTAGGTATTCCAAAATGCCAGAGGTCCTAAAACCAGAGCAAAAATCTCTAGTACTTCTCTTTCCTGTTTTATTTTTAAACATGGAGCAGACTGAGTATTGTCAGAAGTCAAAGAGTTGTTTCAATAATCATTTCATAAGATATCTTGTCATACAGGATAGATTTTCATCCTTTACAATCTCCCTGAGAACTGTACAGAAAACCTGGCATTCATGTCCAAGCAGGTAAAAATAGACACTCAGTCCCTTAGGGTTTTAAACAGGTAAAAGTAATAATATACAGTTCAGGGCATCATGTGATGTAATAGTTTTGTTAAGTAAAAACAAACAAACAAAAACAAAGGAAACAAAAGAGAGGTAGTTTATTTGTCAGTGTTTGTCTCAGAAAACAACGTGCTTCTTTGTACCAGTTCACCCATTCAGATGATATTTGCACCGCATGACATTTGAGTCAGTGTATTTAATAGTTAAATGAACACCATTGCTTGGTAGGGCACAAACCTGACTCTATTTCGTCTTCCCTGATGGGAGATTTGAGCAGTAGCTTAAAACTGCATGTAATAAAACCAGAAACTGACACCCTGCACCAGGCTCAGCTCTGCTCTCTCCTGGCATTCCTGAATCCTCATTCCATTTGCAGAAACTTTGCTGCCCTTGTACTTTGCATGAAAGTTCCGTCACCATTCACACGGTAATGATACCAGAATCTAACAATTTATTACACTGTGTGAATGTTCCAAATATTCAGGTTGAAAAAGGCAGGAGGTCCGAACATTTCTTGAACTAAAGCCTTGACCATTATCAAGAACTTAGTGCCGTCACAAGTTGTGGCAGGCTCAGTAATGGCTCAAAACCTCTTTGTACAACTCATGTGCCCCCAGGGAGAGAGAACAGGGGCAGCTGCCAACATTAAATTTTGACTATAATTCAGTCGACCAGGAAAATTTCAATCAGTGGCCATGTAAACTGGGCCAAGTCTCAGGTTTTCCAGTTTCTAGTTTTACATGACTAAAATGGATCACACTGCTCAGTGGGAAAACATTTTGAAGAGATCAGAATCTGGATTGTGAACCAATATAGTATAAATTCAACATAGGCTGTTAGTTATGCTTAACCTTTTTCTAATTATGATTCACACTTTTTCACATGTTTAAACCTACTTCTTTTGTTTCTCACTCATGTATTAACAGAAAATATATATGAAAACAAATGGCTATATGTAATTCCGTATACTTTTATAAGTGACGCAAGCTTCTAAGAAATATGGTTGTTCAGTATATATGTATAGTTCTATCTGTGCAAGCGCTGTTATACTTTTGAACTCATTTAACTTATTTTATGCAGTTTCTTCCTTCTTGTTTTCTTTTCCAATTTGTCCTCAGGATTATGCCACAGTCTATCTAAACTTACTACCTACAGTGGCTTTAGTTTTACCACAAAGAAGTCGTGTGGGTCACATTCCATATATTTTTAGAATGTTGTTTTGTCTCTCAATGTAGAGTGAAAGAAATATTTCCTTCTTATTCCAAACCTCAATTTAGGAACCAAATAATAAGTGCTCTCCTTTTTTTTATGTTATACTAATGCTTAAAGCAACTTTTCTGTCTGGCCTTATGTAATTTTCTATATTAGTCATTATGAAGGTGCACTATATTAACTATAGTAAGATAATTTCTTATACTGATAACACTAAGAATAATTAATTAATAAGAAAAGTAGTCAAGAGTAGAATGTATGTTTTGCAGATGGAGAAATAGCTGTTATAAAATTATATGGAATTATATACTATATATCTGTTATATATGTATATATTCTCTATAGATCTATGATTAAAACTATGTATTAGGTTGTCACTTCTCACCTATAGACTTTCTTTTAATCTCATCTCTGTCTCATTTATCATTCTACACAATTTTTAATATTTAAAGTGTTTTCATTCTTTCACCCTCAATAAAAGAGAAAAATTCCTATCTTCCTTTGCCCCAAATTTATTCTTAATGCCATGTGATCATAAGTTTTGAAATTTATAATGGCCATCTTCTCAAAAAACATGATATTTTTATAGTTCTGCATTTTCCTTGCCATTTAAAGTTCTTATACAATTCAAGTAAATTTCAAGGAGCTGATTTGTACTACTTTACCTCATTACACACTTTAAGACTAGAAAGTGACTATAATTCCATAAAGACTGTGTTGTTCCTTGATTTCATAAGCTCTTTAATTTTTTTTTTTGTAATGGCCACCTCCACTTTTCAATGCATGTTTTGTATGCTGCAAGAGTGGTGAAAAGATTACATTTCAAATTCTGGGAACTTTGGACAATAAAACAGTTGCAGCATTTGTTTCCAATTGTTTTTCAGTTTCTTTCAATTTATCATAAAAAGAATTTCAGTCTCCTCAGTCTTATGAAAAGGTCTCTGCCAGATATGACTGTTTGATATAACAAGTAATCTGAAAAAACTTTAGAATATATAGCAGTTTACCAAGAATGGACTTCAAAAACTAAAATTCATTGTGAATCATTTTTTAAAGTATTAACCGGAAATGATGGCTTTGACCAATAAATATGCAGTTCCACTTTTTTATAATTATGATTCCCATGTATTTGTCTAACTACCTGGCAATCTTAACTGGCTTTTGTCAGCAAAATTACATGATTTCTTTTCCTTTCAGGAATATAGTAAAGTATTACTCACACTGGGTTTGTGCACAGAGACATGCAGAGACACTAAACCAAGTGTCTGAACATTTAATGAGCAAAGTGAAAAGACAAACTCAGACTGTGAATTTCGTTGGTTTTTTTTTTTCAGTTTTTACTTTTTAATGAACTTGTAAACAAAAAAGCTCCCATTTCAAAATAAAAACAAAATTCCAGATCGTATAGATGTTTACAGTGATTACATAGCTAAGCAATGTACATATATGTTCAGTTGTAAGGTGTTAAATAAACTTCTGTGACAAATATGTTTTTTTTTTTTAATACCAAGAACATTATAGAGTTAATGCAGTGTCCTAAGGATAATCTAGTAGTCACTAAATTCTTTGTAAGTCTTCACTTTTGATGCTGTTATTTCTAGCACAGGTAAGCAGGCAGTCTTTCATATGCTCAAACACTGGAATCTTTGGTTGCTACCGTATCAGCTGGCTTGCAAACAAGCAGCCAGCCATTTAAAGAATGTTTTAAGTGAACAACTCGCAAACCCCAGGGATGAAAAAACCCTAAGAATGCACGGTTGTGAGCATTTACAACCATCACAACTGTGGCTGAAGATTGTTCATGCCGTTCTCCTGAAATGAGATCTCAAAGTAGGATATTTCAAAATAAAAGGTTTCCACAAAAAATTGGCATATGCATAATTTCTCCACCAATTTGTTTACATGTGTGTGTGTCTGTCTGTCTTTCTGTCAACCATTTAACTAACTTTTCCACTTGAAAAAATGCAATAAAAAACCAGACACCATGTTTCACTATCTCAATATTCACAATTACAGTGGCTACAACCCCAGACAAGGCATCGGCAATGCTGCCCAGAGCCAGTTTATACTGAAATTAACTAAAATTTCTAGATTTTAGTGGGGAGAAACAAATGGGAGAAACAAATGCTGCTCCGATCATCTTCTTTGATTTTCTGTTCTTCAATTCACGCTTAAAAGCCTGTGGGGGTTTGGGCCTGCTGACCCTGCCCACTAGAAGAGGCTGCCTGCTGTGCTGCTTCCTGCTTTAACATTGTCCAATCAAATGTGTATTTGTGAGTCAAGGTCCTGAAAAGGATGCGAGATAGCTGCCTCAGGTACATGTAATCCGGAGCTTCCTCAAAATGCAGCCCACGGCAATAGTTTAAGTACATAGCAAATTCTGCAGGAAACCCCTTACATAAAACTTCAACAGGAGTGGACATCTTCTTTTCACTAATCTTTTCATATTTTTGCTTTTTTGTTGCATCCTTGAGTCCTTGCCATGGCAGGCTGGTTCTATTAAAATATACCAAAACATATCCTAATGACTCCATGTCATCTCCACGACTCTGCTCAATACCAAGATGTGCATTGATGCTAGCATATTGGGCAGTGCCAGTGAGGTTTTTATCTTCTCTGTATGGTATGTGTTGCCTTGTCCTGTTGTCTGTTATTTTGGCCAAACCAAAATCAATAAGGAATAACTTGTTACAGCGATGCCCAATGCCCATTAGGAAGTTATCTGGCTTAATGTCTCTGTGTGTAAAACTCTTTGTATACACATATTCCATTCTACTGATCATCTGGTCAGCTGACATAAGTACAGTTTTCATTGTAAGCTTTCTTGAACAGAAATTGAAGAGGTCTTCAAGGCTGGGTCCCAGAAGATCCATGACTAGCATATTATAGTCTTTTTCCTGGCCATACCACCGTATGTGGGGGACTCCACCTTGAAGAATCGTATAGAGTTGGGCTGGGGATTTAGCTCAGCGGCAAAAGCGCCTGCCTGGCGAGTG
>NW_004955444.1:19159201-19160167 GCF_000276665.1 Chinchilla lanigera
GATTTGTTTATATTTGTGATACTGATATGCTGCTACTGTTCTATTTTTTGTTTCTTTGTTTCTCACTTACTACTCTCTTTAAAATAAAATACAAATAGAAAAATAAACCAGTACTTATATGCTATTAACTTAAGAAAATATTTTAATAAAATTTCCTTAATTTTTACCTAGTCTACCTTTTCATTCTAGAATCCTCCTCAGGACACTGTATTTGTGGTTATTTGTCATGGTTTCATAGGCTCTTTTTGCTGTGATAATGTCTCAGCACTTCCTTGTTTTTTGAGGATACTGACAATTTGTTCTTTTTATTTTAAAGATAAATGAACTAAAATATATTAACAGACATATGTACCTTTACAAAATAGCACAAAAACAATATAAGCAATACTGAATTTCAGACAAAGAGTTAGGAAATTAACAATATTTGCTGTATTACATATTGATATCTTCAAAGTGCTTATTCAGAAAAACAAATATAGACATGTACGATTGATCAAACTATTAAACATTAACTGCTCCTTTCAATAAAGTGATAGAAGTCAGTAGTACAACTATGTTACCTATCCTGTATGTACATATATACCTAATTTTCCTCTTCTTTCTTTTCTCTTTTCCTTCATCCCAGTTGTTCTTTACTTTTGAGCAGTTTCCTTTCATTTCACAATATCTATCATACTTCCTAATTTTTATTCACACTTTCAGGGTTTACGCTAGTGAGACAATAAGGTGTTTACACACACGGGTCTGATTTATTTCACTTATGAGTATGGTCTCCAGTTGTGACCATTTAGCTATAAAAGCCTTGAGTTGATCTTTCTTTATAGCTGAATAATATTCCATTATATAAAAATACCACAATTTTTTCATCCATTCCTCAGTGGTTTGACATTTGGCTTGCTTCCGTGACTTAGGTATTACAAATTGCTCTGCTATAAACATGGGTGAACATATATTGCTGTGATATAA
>NW_004955444.1:19160267-19171313 GCF_000276665.1 Chinchilla lanigera
GTTAGGGAGGCGATATCGCGGCCACCACTGCTGCCCACCCCAGCCCGGGGAGACCCCTGTCACTCTGCCGACGCAGACGCCAATGCCTAGTTCCTCCGGCTTCAACCTACACAGAATGCCAGACTGTGAATTTCTAAGATCAATATTACCATTTGGGTCCAAGCTTGCTACTACTTAGAAGTGCAATAGAGGATAATACATATGCTAGAGCCCATCTGACCAAATTCACAGGGGATATTCTTCCCTTCATTAAAATGTTGGGCAAACTTACTTAGCTCAGTTTTGCCATCCTTGAAATGGACATGATAAAAGTAACTTCCACAGAGAACTGTCATAGAGATTAAATTGTTTATACATTCCAAGCCCTCTGTCAGTACCTGATTTGTACTAAGTACCCCAGTATTAGTGTTAATGGCTTGTGTCTAGATGTCCACGCAGTTACAGGTGAGGCTTTCTCAGAGATTCCTGAATCTAGAGTGTGTGATTGATTCCTGATGCAATGCTAGGATTGAGGGTGCTAGAATTAAGGGTGGGTGATCACTAAAGCAGTCTACTGATTTGTTTGGCATTGTCCTAATCCCGAGAGCCTGGATACAGTATGAGACAGAGGAAGAGGCTTTTCTTCTCCTTTCTTTGCTTGCTTTTGTTGTCTTCTACTTGCCGAAAATTGATTTGCCTCTGCTTTCCCCCTCTGCCCCACCACCCTGCCTTGGAACCAGCCAGTGATGGACTGAAACTTCTACAAACTGTGAGCTGAATAAACCTTTCCTCTTTAACTTTGGGCCCCAGGTATTTTGTGTCAGCAATGAGAAAAAAGTAACCAAGACAATTAGTTATTGTTATCCAATAAGCAATGATTATACCACTTATTCCATAATACCTGGAATTATACCTTTCACACACTTCTTCAGAGCCAAGCTTTGTACACCAGAAGCAGCAGTAAGAACTACCATCATCTCAGCTTTTGCTGGGAGGGCAGCTACCCAGGGCCTCTGGCCATACTAAGTGATTTCTCATCACTCACTCATGATTGAAAATCCCTTCACATGAATCAGTGAGGACAACGCTCTATCTGCTAAGAAGCTAAAGGGTAAAGTCAGTTACAGTTGCTGAATATGTTCTGATTGTGTATTGTTTATAAATATTTTATGTATCTAAGTTAGATCATCACAGTTGTGTAGTAAATGTGTGGCTACAAGTAATTGAAGTTGTTAGAACCTAGAATACCTGATACATAAACAGCATTTAGGAATACTAAAAATACATGACTTGTGCATATAAATTCACAGCTTAAAGAGAAGTCAAAATTCATGAGTAAATAAAAATTTAAAAATCAAGGACTCAGCATGTAGATCAGTGTAAAGGCACTGGGTTAAATTCCCAGTACAGCAAAAACAACAACAACAAATAATAATGTAACAATTATTTTGGATTCTTGTTAGTAGATTTATTTTGCAGCAATTTTACATTTATAGAAAAACTGAGCAGGAAGCATAAACTTTCCATGCACCTGCAAACAATTTCTAGGAATATTAACCTCATGCCTTAGTACAGTACATTGCTACAGTTGATAAGCCAATATTGTACATTCTTATTAACTGAAATCCATGGTTTTACATTTGGGTACCGTTTTTGTTTTGTGCAGTTCTATTGACTTTAACAAATGCATCATGCCATGTTGCTACCATTATAGTGTTTACAGAACAATTCAGCAGCTGAGCTGCAGCTATTATTTCCCTTTTCTTTCCCCCAAGCCTTTGAAACCATTGATCCTTTCACTGTCTCTATCATTTTGCCTTTTCCATAATATTATTTTGTTAAAATAAAATGGCAGCAATTTCAGACGGTTCCTTCCTCTTGTAATACATATTTAAGGTTCCTCCATGTCTTTAGTGAGTTGATAACTCATTTCTTTTTGAAACTCAGAAATACCCCTTTTATAGATGTAACACCATTTGTTTGTGTGATCACCTGTTGAAGGACATCTTGATGGCTTCCACGTTCTGGCGGCTATGAATAAAGCCCCTATAAATATTCGTGTGTAGGCCTTTGTGTAGACATAAATTTTCAACACATTTGGGTAAATACCTAGTGCTTCAACTGCTGAATTGTATTCTAAGACTATGTTTAGCTTCACAAGATACTGCCAAACTCTCTTCCGAAATGGCTGTACCATTTGCATTCTCATCCACAAAGAAAAAGAGTTCCTGTTGTTCTACATTCTTGCAGAGTTTGGTTTGTTAATATTTTTGATTTTGCCTTTTTAATATATGTGCATTGGTACCTCATTCTCTTAATTTGCAATTCCCTAATTAAAAATTATATTTAGCATTTTTCATATGTTTATTTGTTATGTAGACATATTCCCCATTTGCTGTTTGTTCAGCTCTATTGCCCATTTTAAAATAGGATATGTTTTCTTATTGTTGAGCTTTAAAAATATTTTGCATACTTTATATATACAAGTGCTTTCTCTGATATGTGTTTTGTGAATATTTTCTCCCAGTCTTTGGCTTGTCTATTCATTCTTTTAACAGTGTCTCTTGCAAAACAGAAGTTTTAAATTTAATTCTTCACATTGGCTACATAGCTGAATAATAATCATAGGGTCAAGAAAACAATGTGTCAGTTATATTTAATAACAAGTCCACCCTGTCTCCTTTTTGAGTTTTATGAGTACAATGACATAAAAATAAATCTGTCCTTCACAGTGGTCCAGAAATATTGCACAGAAATATGAAAATTAATTCTATAAATATTTTAGAACTAAGACAAATGTGGGAAATACAATACAAAAATTTAATTATTCCTTGGAGAATATATATCACTTAAAAATCAAAATAAGTTATATCTACCCAGTAGATCATACATACATATTTAATGAGATCATATAGATTTAGTCATATGTATACATACACAAACTTATCTGTCACTTAACAATGGGGAGAGTTCTGAAAAATGTGTCATTAAGTGGTTTGTGTGCAGACATCAGAATGTACTTGTGCCAGCTAAGATGGAAACGATGTCACTAGGTAATACTGACAGAACCACCAATGTAAACATACTTTGCCATTCACCAAAACATCTTTATGCTGTGCATGATGGTATTGATGGTGCACATATCAATCCTAACCCAGGGTTTTACAGGAAACTAGACATTTATATATGACTTATGGTCTACCTTCTCGGACCAAATGATAACTTGATTGCATCTTATCTTACATGTCAACTCCAGTAGTATGGTGGTATGTGCAAGTAAGGCAATGTTGAGAAGACTCAGTAGGAAAGAAATCACTTAAGGATGAGCAATGGAACTTGGCCAGAGAATACTCACATTTGAGCTCAACTCTCAGTCATATCCTGGAAAGGAGACCCTCCTATGTAAATTGAATATTTAATTACAAAACAGACTAAAATTGAAATTCTGTGGGTGAAGAAAGACATAGTATGACAAGCCAGATGGTGAGTGCTTTCTTTTTCATTCCATAGCTTGTATTATGCTTAGCTTGAAATGGCAGGATTGATGGTCATTCTTGCTTTGGTAAAAGTAGGAGATCCATCCTCAGCAGATCTGAGCAGGAATTTGGGTGATATAATATTTCCCTTCCTGACAATCCAGTAGCAAAATGAAAATTCTTTTCAAAGTACCAGAGATTTTGCCATCATCTGTAAATTCCTGATCTGTTCATTTAGGCACTGGGTAAGAATTTTCAGAACACAGAAGGAGAATAAAAGAGACCTAGGAGGAATGGTTGTAAGGCTAAGATATTCTAAGTATCAGTCTTGCATTCTTACATCTGGCAATCTGAGCAAATTCTTTGAAGATAACAATATTACAACCACTATTAATCCCTACCATTTTGTTTTGAAGCCCTATACAATTTTTATTGTTTTTGTTTTGTTTTGTTTTTATCTGTTATTGTTATTTTGTTATTTTTTATTCTTTTTAAACTAAAAATAAGAACTGAAAAGTTAACAATAAAAAAGATATTCTAAATAAAATCAGGGTAAATAAACTTGTAGGCTATCAAGTGAAAAATGTAGGAAAATCTGTTGAAATATTCAATGAGGAGTGAAATATGAGATGCTATCAAAAGTACAGGGAATGCTTAAAATTAAGAATAAACACTATTTATTCCATTAAAAGGTAATTGTCATTAACCTCCCTCAAATAACTTGCCTTCACTTTGAACATGCTTATCCCATCTATCAGACCATTTCCTGAAGCAGTACTGAAAGTCCTCTTTCAGGAGCAGTTTTTGTGGTCACCTTGATACTCTGAATTAATTCAAAATGTTTACAACAATTTCTGTCAAATAAAAACATTATGATGTACCCTAATCCATTTTATTCACTGGATCTGGCACTATGAGACTTCTGACTCTTCCCCAAAATCTAAAAGACCATGAAAAGCAGAGATTTTGAATCCTTTCATGACATCAGCCTGCATAATTTAAAACATTATTGAAAGAGAACTTCGAGGATTGTTTGAGCAAGCGGCAGGAACAATGGGTACATGTGATTGAAGGAAAAGGGAATATTTTGAGGGAGATTAATGGCAATGTGTCTTTTACTGTAAGAAAATATTTTGTGCAAAGCAAACATTTGCTGTATTTCATGATCACACTGCATAATTATCTTCTAGCACTAAGCCTTTCACTCTAAGCCAGAGTCTCAGGCATATTGATTGTGAAGAGCTAACAATGGTTTCCCAAAAGCTACACTTTGATATTAGTAATACTTTATAAATTTCACAATCTTTTTTCTTCAGTGTTCAAATATAAAATATGAAACTTTACCTACTTAGTAAACATGTATTTATCTAATGGATTACATCATGTGAATATTAAACTAAAACCACAAGAGCAAACCTATAGTTCAGAATGCTGACAGTTTTCCTGCCAGATCAACAGCAACACAGCAGAACTGGTTAATTGTGCTCCTCCCTTCATTTCATTGTGAACAAACACCTAAATTTAGCAAATAAGTCAAATGCAAGAATTTCCAAGCTTGTCAAAATATGATGGCAATTAAATTGACATTTTTTTCTGCACCTCATTTTTAAAGGAGTGTATTTTTCAAGGCCTTGACAGTCAAAAACTATTTAGATTATTTATGACATTTCCAATGAGTTAGTAACATTTTTATTGCATTACATTTTGCATAATATAATTTGTCACTATTTCTTTATTAAGCTTGTTTTATATTCATAGTTGTCCCACAACACTATATTTTCCTCTTTGTCAGCCCAGAACTTCATTATGAAGGATGGGGTTTTATCGTTTCCCAGTGGTGCAAATGTCTACAGTGAATAAGTGTCATTATGCAGGAACAGGAATTTAGTTTTCCTCCATTAACCAGGCAGGCTAATGACTCAACAAGTTTATAGCCAGCCACAAAATTTGATAGCTCATTGTGAGTTAGAACAAGTGAGAATGACATGGAAGTAAAGATTAGAAAGATGCACACTTTTTCTCCCTCGTGGTGAATTTTCAACTTTCCTAAAATGAGGTTCAGATTTCCACTGGAATAGTGAATGTGGACTCCCTCCTGACCCGTTCTCCTATCATAAAATAATTTAGTTCTAGGCTCCCAACATTTCCACAAGTCACACACTCATTTCCCCAGATCCAGTGTGGTTGGCAGGCATAGTTAAGTGTTAGATACTTGCCCTTATCTTCACAAAACTTCATTACTTCAGTTCCTGGGGAAGAAAACAAGGACATCCCACTTAGAAGACTGTATAGAAAGGTCCCCATGGTGAACTTTAACTCTTCTAAATCCAGGGAAGCTAGGAAGACATAACAAAATAAAAATAGTCTCTACTTCCTGAATTCATAGTGTAAAACATCATTCTGGAATTACCAAAGGCCTACAGAATTTTAATCTCTTACCAATGCTAAAATGTACTTATGGTTTTATACAAAAGAGGAACTAAGGAAAAAAGGAACCAGAAACCATTTGCTATAACTTGTTTTGTATCTTTATACTAGTATGCATGTGTTATTCTAGAAGCTAATTTACATGACAAAGTTGAGATATTGGACAAATGTTTTACAAAAGGAAGTAAGAGCATCTCAAGTGGTGTGGATGGAATATTGGCAGTGAAAGACTATCCTAAAGGAACAAGAGTCAGACAGCCTTATTTTGGGCAACAGAATGCTGTTCTGAAAGTCTCAAGACCAGGAGGGAACCACAGAAGTGAATATTTAATAGGTATCTCTGGAAGGTCAGAGGAACTTTTATCCACTTCTCAACCGTACCAAGAAAAGACCTTGTATTAGTTAGAGTTTTCTAGAGGAATAGAATCAATATGAAATATACATATAGTTAAACTAGGAGATTAATTGTGTAAGTTTCTAATATTAGAGATTAGAGGCAGAAGACTCAACATAGATAGATGATAGATAGATAGATAGATAGATGAAACCAATATACAATATATCAATGCATATTGACAATTTAATAATATTGAGTCTATCAATTCATGATAAGGTTTATAGCTCCATTTATTCATGTCACTTTTACTAACTCTCAGCCAATAGTTTTGCAATTTTCATCATAGAGGCTTTTTAACATACAGTAAAACCTTTGTTTGTGAGCATAGTTTGTTCTAGAAATTTGTTTATAATCCAAAGCAATTGTATATCAAAGTGAATTTCCCCATAAGAAATAATGGAAATTCAAATGATTCATTCCACAACCCCACAACATTCATGTAAACATTTTACCATACTCTAACATAATGCAAAATAATAAACAAAGTAAGAAATATAAAGAAAAATAAACAAATTGACCTGTACATACCTTTGAAAACCTTTGCACTTGGGGTGAGGGTGACAAAAGGGGAAGTTATTGTGTAGGATGACTTACATTATAGCAACAGGTTCACTGCTAACTATTGGCTCAATGGAATATTTCTTTTTCATGCAACTTTAACAAGGAAACTACCCTATGGCACCTGATTTTGCTTCCTTTTGTGAATTTTGCAGAAATGTGACATTGCATTGTTAAACAGAAATGTAAATCTGTTGTTAAACAGATTCATCACAAGCGCTGCTACAGCCTTATTTGGGTGTTGATTTTCTACAAAGTTTTAGATTTTCCTACATTTTCCATATCTCTCTAATTTCATTTGAAGTGAGGAATTCCCCTGCCTTCTTCTGCTACTCTGCGGATGAGATCTCCTCCATAATCTGTTGATGCTGGAAAACCATCATCCACAATCCTCCAGCAAGAGAGGAGAAGAATGCTTGGCTCAATTGTGATTACTGATGTTCAGAGTCACATACTACTCATATTGCAAGACATCACTCATTTATCAAGCTAGAATTTATTAGAAATATTTGCTCATCTTGAAGAACACTCATAGAGAAGTTACAATCCAAAGTTTTACTGTGTATTAATATATATAGTCATATGTATAATTTCTTTCAAAGTTATTCATTTCCTTGTAAATATTTAATTTTGACACTATTATGAATGATCATTTTTATTTCAATATCCAAATGTTTATTATTATATAAAAATAGAACTTATGTTAATATATTTATCTTGTATTCTGAGTTGTTATCATATAGATTTACTAGTTGTGATTTTTTTTGCCAGATTATTGAAAAATATCTATAGATAATGTTGTTTGCAAATAGTTAAATTTTATATCCTTTGAAGTCTCTATGCCTTTCTATTTTTCTCTAATACCATTACAAAGGCCAAAATATTTATAAAGTGGTGCACTGAGTGTGGACATCTTTGACTTATTTCTGATCTTGGGACTAAGGAAGTATTATGTAAGCTGAAGGTTTTTCATAAATGTCCCTTATCAGTTTGAGGCATTTTCTTTCTATAGCTAGATCAAGAATTTTTGTTATGAATGAGTATGGAAGTTGGAAAAATGCTTTTCTATACATGTAGTGAAGGGATCACATGATGTGTATTGTTTTTAATGTACTGAATTACATTTGTTGGTGTAAAACAAACCAGGAACTTTCTGGGTAATTTCCACTGAGCCATGATGTACAGTCATTTTTAGATACTACTGGGTTTGGTTTACAAAATTTATTAAAGATTCCTTTTCCTACATTAATGAGGCCTATAATTTTTAATGATAGACTTTCATTCTAAAAGTTTTAGATTTATAAAAAATTGAATGGATAAGAAAATGTCCATGTACGTCTGCATAACCCAACTCCACAATTTTCTCCATTATTTTAGCATTTTACACTTGTGTGGTACTTTTATAACAGTTAATAAACCAGTACTTCCAACTGCCCCTCAGACAAAGGACTTCTATCTAGGTCATACAAAGAATTTAAAAAATCAGGCCCCCCAAATTCAAAGACCCAATCCAAAAATGGGCATCTGAGGCTGGAGCACGCTGGCCCTTTCGGTCCTGGCCCTCAGCCGTGAGCAAGCACCTGGGAAGCAGTGTGGAAACGTGTGCCAGCCCTTGGGCCAACCACCCCCTGGGGTGGAGAACTACCATGCCACAGAGAAGCACGGACACAATCAGCCCGCCCTGCACTGGTGGGGGAAGCCTGCCCAGAGAAGTGCATGAACCATCCTGACATGGAGAAACCCCTGGGAAAACATGCCACAGGGTGGGTTGCTCTTGGCCCTGCCCTTGAGAGACAGAAAGGTCCAGAGTCAGCAGAGGAGCAGCTGCTGAACAAGGACTGGAGAACACGAGAGTACAGACGATGCCTGACGACTCAGAGGTCGAGCTGACTGGGGACATGAGAGCTGTTTGGGAGCTGAAAACCAGGAGGACCTTACACAATACCCGGGGAGACCCCCTGAAGCCATTCTTTCCCTAAATGCACAGGCTTCAGTGGAGGAGCGAGTGGAGCTCCGGAGAGGTCTGCAATGAGACTTAATGGATTCCCAATATTCAGATTCTGAAGAACTGCCTTCATGGAGAAGGTAAGTGTCTAGGTTACCTGCCTGGGACACTTCACACCTGGTGGTACAGAGACTGACTAGTGGACTGAGGACTTCAGCCACATGTTCCTGCCACCTGTGTTGACGGCTGGGGAGAGGACACTAAGTGGTTGAGGGATCCCAATGTGCTGGGAGGCTAGAAAGAACACCCCTCTGCTTTCGTAGACAAGAGGCATTGATAAAACATACTTCTCTGAATCCCAGTTCAGTAGAGGGACAAACTATTCTTAAAGATAAGTTTATTACTTAGTCAGCCCCAGATAGTAGAAAAAAGATACAAAAAATAGCTTTTGCCCCAGATAGTTCACTTGAGATGTTAGTAAAAATTGCCTTCTCTGTATTTTATAGCTGTGATGAGGAGGAGGCCAAGGAGAGAAAACAAAGAAACCAAGAAAAAAACAGCTGCCTTTGCTGCAGCACTAAAAGAAACAGACCCTAACTCTGATTCTCAGGGCCCCAAGAAGAACTGAGTGACTACATTCATCTGCTAGTGCTGTAAAAGCTGGGCCACCTCAAGAGCGACTGCCCTAAGAAGACCCCTGGGCCATAACCCAACTGTAAAGGTGACCACTACAGGTTGGTCTGCCCTCTGAAGCAAAGGCCCCAGAGCTCAGACCCCTCCTACCAGCTGGTCCAACAGGAATAAAGGGGTCCAGGGCACACTCTGCCTTCTCCCTCTGGCCAGACCATTAACTCCAAGGAGGAGCCCTGTGTAATAATGACCATAGAGGAAAAAGTAAACAGCCTATTGCTGGACACTGGTGCTAGTTCTCGGTCCTTCTTTTCAATGCTGGCCTTCCTTCCAACCATCACACCTCAGTGAAAGGAGTCACTGATGAGGACGTAATCCACTATTTTTCACAACCCTCAGGCTGTAACTACTTGTTAGATCTTTCTTGCATATCTCTGTTTTCCTGAAAAACCACTTTGAAGATACCAACATGTATTACAGCAGCCATTGATAATTTCCTACCAATCTGTCCTAACTCTGTAATGTTTGTATTGTTCCTATGCTATTTCATAAATGGATATATGTTTATTACTATGTGTTTCCAACAACAACCATTGAGAAAAGTCAATGATTATTTAACTGATCACTCATGTATAGCTCTATTTTCTCTAGAAACCATTTTGAAGAAACCAAAGTATAGTACAACAACCACTGATAATTTCCTACCATTTTTGTCTATATCGCACTATTATTTGTCTATCTCTTATCATGAGAAACTATCTTGAAGATACTAATAGGTAAAATAACAACCATTGCCAATGTCCTACCACTTGGTCTGTAATTTGGTAAATCCCCCTATTACTATGTTATCCTTCTTTTACTCTTTAAAATAAAAAAAAATAAAAATAAAAATAAAAAAATAAAAATGGGCAACTGAGATGAATACATACTTCTCTAATGAAGAGCTACTAATGGCAAATAAATACATGAAAAAATGTTCAACATCACTAGTCATTCAAGAAATGCAAATTAAAACAACACTGAGATTCAATCTCACCCCAGAAAGAATGACTATCATCAAGAAATCAACCAATAACAAAGGCTGGAGAGGCTGTGGGGAAAAGGAGCCCTACTCCACTGCTGGTGGAAGTGTAGACTGTGGAAATCAGTGTGGAGATTCCTCACAAAACTAGGATTGGAAGTCCCATTTAACTCAGCTATTCCCCTTCTGGGCATTTTCCCAGAAGCATTAAAGACATCATACCACAGCTATATATGTGCACCCATGTTTATAGCAGCACAGTTTTTTATAGCTAAATCTTGGAAACAACCCAGATGCCCGACCACTGAGGAATGGATAAAAAAGTTGTGGCATTTTTATACAATGGAATATTACTCAGCTATGAAAAATGATAAACTTGAGGCTTTTGTAGGTAAATGGATGCTACTAGAGATGATACTCATAAGTGAAATAAATCGGACCCAGATATGTAAACATCATGTTGTCTCCTTGGTGTAGGACCTGAAAGACTAAGTAAAACTCAAAATAATAACATCAATAAATGATAGGAAAGGGAAAGAAATCACTCAAAGGAAGGAACAACTGGAATGATAGAAAGAAGAAAAAAGAAAGAAGGAAGCCAAATATAAATATA
>NW_004955444.1:19172683-19258330 GCF_000276665.1 Chinchilla lanigera
AATCTCCAAACTGATTTCCACAGTGGTTTCATCCACCTGCACTCCCACCAACAGTAGAGAAGGGCTCTTTTTCTCCACAGCCTCACCAGCATTTGTTATTGGTTGAATTCTTAATGCTAGCCATTCTTACTGGAGTAAGGTGGCATCTCAATGTTGTTTTAATTTGCATTTCTTGAAAGACTAATGATATTGAACATTTTCTCATGTATTTATTTGCCATTTGTATCTCTTTAAGAAGTATGTATTCATCTCAGGTGCCCATTTTTGTATTGGGTCTTTGAATTTGGGAGGGCTGATGTTTTTTAATTCTTTAAATGTTCTGGATAGTAGTCCTTTCTCCGAGAGACAGTCAGCTAAAATTTTTCCCCAATATGTGCGTTTTCTTTTTACTCTGCTGGTAACTTCCTTAGATGTGTAAAACCTTTTCAGTAAGATGAGATCCCAGTTGTTGATTCTTTGAAGTATTTTCCTTGCAATTTGGTTTTTGTTCATGAACTCTCTGTCTACCTCTATGTCTTCAAAATTTTTACCAACTTCTTCTTTCAGTAGATTTAGTGTTTTTGTTTTAATATTGAGATCTGTAACTCATTTTGACATGAGTTTGGTGCATGGTGATACATATGGGGCTATTTTCAGACTTTGGCATGTGGCAAGCCAGTTATTCCAGCACCATTTATTAAAGAGGCTATCTTTCTTCCAGTGAACTTGTTTAACCCCTTTGGCAAGTATTATACAGATACCAAAATGTGAGAAAGACTCAGACAAGAAAGACAACTGCAGACCAATATCCCTAATGAACGTAGATGCAAAGATACTTGCTATAAATACTTACAAATAGAATGCAGCAAATCATCAAGAAAATTATACACCATGACCAAGTGGGATTCATCCAAGGAATGCAGGGATGGTTCAATATATGCAAATCAATAAATGTAATACACCATATCAATAGAGTCAAAGACAAAACCCACATGATCATCTCAATAGATGCAGAAAAACTTTTGACAAAGTCCAACACCCATTCATGATTAAAAAAAAAAAAAAACCCTACGGAAAATAGAAATAGATGATCTTTACCTCAATCTGATAAAAGTTATCTATGACAAACCAACAGCTGACATCATACTAAATGGGCAAAAACTAAAAGATTTCACTTTAAAATCAGGCACAAGACAAGGTGGTCCACTGTCACCACTCCTGTTCAACATTGTTCTGGTAGCAGTAGCCAGAGCAATTAAACAAGAGAGAAATGAAAGCAATAAGGATAGGAAAGGAAGAAGTGAAATTCTCATTAATTGCAGATGATGTGATACTCTACATGGAAGACCCTAAAAACTCCACCAGAAAACTCCTTGAATTAATCAACAAATTCGGTAATGTAGCTGAATACAAAGTCAACACTCAAAAATCAATGGCATTCCTATACACAAACAACAAACAGACTGAGAGAGAAACTAAGGAAACCATACCTTTCACCATAGCATTCAAAAATTGAAATACATAGGAATCAATCTAAGAAAAGAAGTAAAAGATCTATACAGTGAAAACTATAGTACTCTGAAAAAAAGAGATTGAAAAGGATATCAGTAAATGGAAAAATATTCCTTTCTCATGGATAGGAAGAACCAACATTGTCAAAATGGCCATACTCCAAAAATTGTTGTATAGATTTAATGCAATCCCAATTAAAATACAAATAGTATACCTCACAGATCCAGAGAAAACATTCCTAAAATTCATCTGAAAGCAGAAGAGATCCAGAATAGCAAAAGGAATCTTGGGCAACAAAGACATGTCAGGTGGCATCACAATCCCTGACCTCAAATTATACAAGGCTACTGCAATAAAATCAACACGGTATTGGCTAAAAACAGACTTGAGGATCAATGGAACAGACTGGAAGAAACAGCCACAACCACAAACACACTCAGCTACCTGATGCCAACAATTTGAACAACACAGTCTCTTCACCTTTTCAGGCATATTGTAGAAAGCCCTGGTGCTCAAATTTGTTTGCTTTTATTTTATGATTAGGTTAGGGCTATAAGTTTTGGGGAGGAAGATTACAAAAGTAAAATGCCATTTTTTCCACGTCATATCAATTGACATTGATAATGAAATATCAATTTCCATGTCATATCAATTTCCATGACACCTACTACTAGTGTGATTAGACTCGTCGCCGAAATGTAGGTATGCTGTCAGTAATCTCCAAGGTTACTTCTTCCCTCCCTCTCCAGAGTGGAATCTGTGGAATGAAGTTATTACATTCCCCACAGTTATGCTGGAATATCTGCATAATTTATTTGTAATTCTTAGGTATCAGAGATTAGTCTCTTCACCCTCATTTATTAATTACTTTAATCATGTTTTATATAAGTATGAAATCATATTATTTATTTAATGCTTTGAGATATGCTTTGATAATATTTTTTAAATTTAATTACTCAAATTATTTTATCTTGGCCATTAAGAGCCCTGTTGTTCCCCTTTAACCTCTCTTTAACCTCTCCATCTCTCTCTCTCTTTCTCTCTCTGTGTCAGTGTGTGCCTGTGTCAGTGTGTGTGTGTGTGTGTGTGTGTGTGTGTGTGTTCTATTGTATCTTGGGTTTTTTATTTTGGAACAGTTTTGTTTTGTTTTTTCTGGTACTGAGGATATCAAATCCGTTGCCTCATGCAAGGATGCATGCTAGGAACATGCTCTATCACTGAGTTACATCTCCAGCCATATGTGTGTTGCATGCATGTGTGTGTTGAGCTTCAAAATATGCTGCTTTCAAAACTTATCTTCTCTCACTTAGTAATATGTAATTAATGCTTGTGTCTTATCATGAAACAAATTTTCATACAGAATAAACATATTTCCAAATTTGCCTTGAGATTTCTTTTGTATTCCATGGGCTATTTATCACCCTGTTACTTAATTTCTAAATGTGAATATTTTCCAGATATACTTATGTTGTTTTATTTCTAGGTTAATTAGTTAATTCTTTTGAGGTTAAGCAATGTTATTTTAACTATTTCATTTCTCTTTTCTTTCTTTTTTATTTTAAAGAGAATAAAGAAACAACAAAAATGACAGAATTTCAAGAGGAGATAGGAAACTAGCAATGGTTATTATATTGCATATCATTTCATACAGATATACATACAAGATAGCTAAGATAATCGTTCTACCAATTTCTATTAGTTCATTGAAAGGAACAGTTAGTGCTTACATAGTTTGATTAATTTTACTATTTCATTTCTATTAATTAATTAACACCTTTTATGATTCAAAATGTGGTCTTTTCCAATAAATAGAATGACTGTTCATCTCTAGTAACATTTTTACCTTAAGGTCTATCCCATCTGACATTAGTGTAGCCACTCCAGTTATCTTATGGTTAAAGTTCACATGGTATATATTTTGCTATAATTTTGCTTCCAGTGTCATTGTATCTTTAAATCTAACACAGTTCTACTGTACAGAGCATGTAGTTAGATCTTGTCTTTTATCTGGTCTATCACTACTTTGGATTGGATTGTTTAATCTACTTACAATTAATGTTATCAAAATATTATTGAATTTGTATCTTTCACGTTACCTTTTTTTTCTTTATATCCCATTTCTATTTTTCTTTTCCTCACTCACTATATAATGTGATCTCAGGGAATACTGTCTAGTGAAGCATTGTAATTCTTTTAATCTTCATAAAGTTATTTCTTTATTGGTCGTTTTACACTGCAAACTATCAGAATCTATATCTGATTTACTTTAATTTAATTGCTATGAGACCTGGAAACGTTACTGCTGTATAACACTATCTCCCCCATTTTAATTGGATTATTATTGTATATATTATGTCATTTCTTGCTTCAGAATTAATAATGCATTTTTATATTTATTACTTTATATAATTTCAGGATATCAATGGATTTTACAAGGAAAAAATGCAATTTTAAATTAATTAAGGTTATTGGTACATTCTAGGTATACATAATGTTCATACTCATTATATGGAATTTGTACCTATACATGATATATCTTGATTATTTTTATGTAATACTTTTAAACTAAACTCATTTGTCCCTGAGTCTGTCTTCTCTGTCCTTCCATGTCGTAACTGAGAGCAGCATCACATAGCCATCAGCAGGATTCCAGGCACACACCTGGCACCTCCATCCTTTTCATTCAGTATACCCAGGTACTGCGAGCAACACTGCATTACCCCTTTCAGAGTTTTCGTACAAACTCACCTTAGCTAAGCAATTACTTCAACATTATACTCATCACCAGTTATTTTTCCACATTGTCTCATCATTTATGTTTGCAAGCCCAAATACTTTGCACAACATACAAAGTCCAACATAATACATGTGTGCTTCATGTGTCTATAGTCACCGCTTCCCTCTCACCACTTCAGCCTTCTGCTTAGGTATCTGTCTTCACTTGTTTTCTGTCACTAAAGTATGAAATATTCTTTTAGGCATCTCAGCCAAACAGACACTGTTCTCCTTCTGTCTGTGATGTCCTGATCCTAATTCTGTGCCAGTGGACTCCTCTGCTAACTCAAGAAGTAACTCAAATAATGTGTTCTACCTTGGAAAAAAGTTATAATTGATCCGGGAATTCCTTCTGTCCTCTACATTATAATGATATACATATATATATTATACACACACACACACACACACACACACACACACACACACACACATACAATTTGGCCTCATAATATGTTGCAAGTGCATTGAGTACTGCATTAAATACTTTGAATTATGAATGTAGAGCTGTGTACTTCATCTCTTCCCATCTCACCTTGTGCTGTGAGCTCTTCTTAGGTCTGAGACACTTTACTTTCTATTTTAAAATGCCAAGAAGTTGGCGTAGAATAAATATTTATTAAAAATGGATAAATTAACTAATTTAAAGTTAATTGAGACAAATACTTGCCCTCCTAATGACACTCTGCCTGGTACAATACTGAAGATATTTGAAGTTCTTCGCAAGAGACTATTCTTCCAAGTGATTATCAAAATTCTTCTTTGAAGATACCTTGTATGTCCTGTGATTTCATCTACTTTCTGTCTCTGTGCTAATTATTCATTTACCTACTGTTACAGAAGCTTCAATCTTCAATCTTAAACCAAGTAGTATTTTTAAAAAACACAACACACACATGCAAGGTCCTGGTTTCAATTCCCCACACTATAAAAAAGCAACATATAAGTTTAGATTTTGTATAATCATGCGTAATTGTTTTATAACTGGGCTATGTTAATAGAACCTAGATTGGGATTGGTTGCTAGCAGGATTTACAACAAAAGAAATAAGGTTCTCAACCAGAATGGGCAGTGCTGAATTTTACAAAATCAAGAAATAGCATTTACTAGCCATGGGTTGGAGTGCAGAAAGTTCTACATATTAACATAAGCAAAATGAGGTTTCTGGCCTTAGGCGTCAAATTCAATCATTTCATCTCTGCAAGTAGCTCTCTCTCTATTTTAATATCCCCACAGGCACACACTCACAAGGGTAGAAATGATGGAAGTGATTTTGAATTTTAAATCCAAATCAAAGTCTAAGTGGAGTACAGAATACAATATTTAGCATACCAGGCTTAGCATCCTAGCTCTTAAGTCTCAGAAAATGAAAGGATCTATTTTAAAATTATGATAGAATAATGTTTGCTTATTGAAGTACTTAGTATGATTTGGCCTCTGAATTTTAGGTACCAAACTAAATGTGGAAAGTAACCATTATACATTGATAAATCATTATGATAACAAAATCGTAATTTTATTATTAGTGGTGATTCCCAGGCACTCTCTACGATGTACCCAATTAAACATTATATGAAGAGACCCATTGCATGGTAAATTTAATTTTTTAAAAATGTGAGCATAGCTGACAAAAATTGTACATCAATATGAGGAAAAGGGGACAATTAGCTAAATGTTTATAGTATCTTGAAATTGGATATTGACATTCGATTTTATGTTATGTACATTAACATCAGAATTAAAAGAAAAATAGAAGACTCTGCCTTAACTTCAAATTAGGTGATGCTAGGATCAGGCACTGTCATGAAATCAACTCATCTTCACATCACCTGCAGGTTGATAAAATTAAATGTGGCTGCTAACAAGTTACTCTGCTTCTGAAAGACATGTGATGATTTCTCATCACTCAGGGATACATTTCACACTCTGTGTTGGCATGTAGGTGGCTCAGTTTATTCTAGTGGTTAGAATCTGGAACTTGATTACTCTCCATGGAGTTACCTGCAAGGACTCTCTGTATGGGGAGAAATAATCTAGTACTTGTCTAGCTTGCATGAAGCATTGAATTCCCAGTACCTAAAATAAAATAAAATGAAATAAAATAAAATAAAATAAAAAAGTAATAAGCAAAATCTAGGAACTATACAAATAAAAAATTATATCTATTTCCAAATAAAAGATCAAAGCCAAAGGAAAATTAAAATAATCAATACTACAGCCATTTTTCTGATTAAGCTCAAGTATGCAGAAGGACCCCATAAGGTTAACATAAGATCATGTCAGAGAAACCCCAGAGTGGGAGGCATGGGAGAATCTAAACATTAATGTCTATGAAAAGCAGGTCAGTAGCTATGCAGAAATTGGTTGCCTCAGCAGTGACTGAAACAAGAGACGAGGGTGAGTGAGGCCTGCTGTACAAGCTATGTGATACACAGTGATTCTCTAGCACCTGTTGTTATGGCTATAAACATGCAACTGGAAAGTTTGAAACATCTCCAGAATCAGTGTACACTGGGTGTGTACACCCCTTCACAGCCACTCAGAAAATGTAGTATTCATTACTGCCTGCTCTGTCAGGAGTACTAGGCAAATTACAAATACTAACAAAATATGTTCTATAAATAAAAATAAAATTTGGCATTCAGGGTTGATTCTGCTACCTCATATAGGATCCAAATTTAGTGTGCTTTGCAAAGCCTTGTAACAGATGGAAGAGATACTGGGCAATCTGGACACAAAATGCATTTGTATTGATGATTGTGGAGAAGTAACCTTCTCTGTGAAATTGAGAAAACACTTTCTAACAGCTACAGATTAAGCAGAGGTAACAGTAACTGGTTTTAGAAATTTTGAAACAGTACCACATATAGTCCTTATTTAATAAATGACATGTGGGTTAGTATTGTTTGAAATGATTGGATCATGACAAAGTTAGGAAAAATATTCTGAACAAAATAGATTATTGGGGGCTGGGGATATAGCTCAGTGGCACAAGTGCAGGCCTGGCAAGTGCAAGGTCCTGAGTTCAATTCCTGGTACCCCCCCAAAAAAAATAAAAATAAAATAGATTATTGGTCTTTTATTCATGTGTAAAAAAAACACCTATCTAGTCAAAGAAGTCTTCTAGGAAAACAATGAATTTGAAAATCTTTAATGGAGAATCTGAGACTAAATGAATCTGGTGAGATGTAAACGTCTCGTGCTGTTACTTGCATGTGCCCATCCATATAAACGCAGTCATGAGCCGTTACTTATGCATGCAGTCAGTGTTTAGTTTTGCTATATGCTAGTGAAGTACTGTGTTTGATGCTAGTCACTGGAGGACAAAGGAGAGGTTCTGACCTCTTGGGTTTTATTATTTAGGCAGGAGAGAGGTGCTAAACAAATAATTACATGAATAAACTTGTAATTTATTATGGGAAATAATATGAAGTGAAGGTGGACTGTGCTACTGCGTATTGGACACTTCCATGGAAGCGAAATGTGAGCTGAGACATAGTGTACATTATTTCATTGTAGAGAATTATGTAATGGATAGCAAATTAGAGAAGATTTTGCTAAAATTTCATTTCTTGCTAAAATGACCCATAATAATTTGTAATTTTATTTTGTTATCCTTTCATTAGAAGAGGATTTCCTCAGTGTAGGAGAGAATATTCCTCCACACTTAACACTTTAAACTCCTAATTTTCATTAGAAAATTTACTTTTAGAGATATCCATCTCATATTTTGCCCTTTATAATGTTGTATGTTTTCCTTAGTGAATCTTATATGTTCTGTGCATATTTTGCATAAGTAGAAAATATTTTTTCATTGTTTTCACTCACTTTCCTTTTAAGATTTTTTATAACAGATATTTCCATGCAAACTTGTAGTGTATGACCAACCATATCAGAATTTTATTTCTGATCTTATAATTGTGTCTTGTTATTAAAGAAATCCCTTTTCCCTGAAATTATAACATCATTCTCCTATTTTTTTCTAATGTGTTTATGATTCAAAGTATTAAATTTGTTCATTTTCTACTTAGATTTTATTTTATATATATATTAATAAATTCCCATTCTTATTTTCATACAAATTATCACTTTTCCTAATATTAGTTGTGAAATTGTAAGTCTAATTTCAATAATTTTATAAATTACTCATTTTTATTTCTAGTATATATTTCTAACTTCATCATTTTGGCCAGCTTTTTTCTTTTCTTTTTTTTTGTTAGTTGTTATCATGAGATTCCATTTAAAATTCTGCAGTTGTACCACCCAACTTGAATTTATACCAGCTTGACTTCAAGAACATAAAAATCTCACTATTTTTAACAGTTCTATCCCTACTTCTTTTGGTTGACTGTATCACAAAATACATTTTTGTAGATTATATGTACAAAGACATAAACTAACTCTCTGAAATGTAATGATTGCTTAAAATTTGCCAAAAACAAAATGTGATGTTAAACTAAAGTTACAGTAACATGAACTTTTTGGTTAAAAATTACTTTTGAAATTGCATGTGTCTCAAATCATGTAGAAAAATCATGTATCAGCTCCTGTTAATAACACTACTAGCTTTATAATTAGGCATATATTTACTTTTATTGAGATCTTTGTTTCTTTATCCAGCTTAATGTTATTGTCTGTAGGTTCCCTTCATTTCATCCTGAAGGACTTCCTTGAGCAGCAGGCCAGATCTGGTGATTAAAAAAAAAATTCTTCAGTATTTGTTTACCTGGAAATATCTTAATTTTTCCCTCATATTTGGAGGGAAGTTTTTCTGGATATAAGATTTTTGGTTCATAGCTTTTTTTTTTCTTACCATTTCATATATATTGAATCACTACCTTCTGGCTGGCCTCAGAATATTTCTAATGAGACATCTACTAAAAATCATACTGAAGATCATTTCTGGATGAATTTTTGTTTCTTACTGCTTTCTGTCTTTAAAAAGTATGATAGTGATTTGTCTTGGTGTGAGTTTCTTTAAATTTGGCTTGTTCAGCTTCTTTGACATTTACAGTCACGTCTTTGATCAAATTTGAGAAGTTTTGGTTATTTCTTCAAATGTTCTCTCTGCTCCTTCCTTTCTCTCTTCTCCACCTGTAATTTCCAAGAGGCAGCCATCATTTTACTTCCCACAAGGCAGCTATTACTTTACTTCCTGGTATCCCACAGGTCCCTTGTTTAGTTTTCTACCCCACAGACTGGATCATTCTATTATCCTATCATTAAATTCATTGTATTGCTTATTCAAATTTGCCTTTAAATTCTCTAAAGAATCTGTCATTTCAGCAATTATGCTCTCCAATTCCAGAACTTTCCTTTTTCTCAATTTTTCTTTTCATTGATATTCCCATTTTGTTCATTTGTTGCTTCCATGATTTATCCACATCTTCGTTTACCTTTTAAACATCTTTATGACAGTTGTCTCAACATCTTTATCTAATAGACCTGCAACCATCTTTTCAGAAACTTCCTATTGTCCCTTTAAATGTGCTATATTTCCCTGCTTCTTTGGATCCCTTCCGTATTTTGTGTTGTTATTCAAAACTGGACTATTGAATCTAATAAAGTGCTGCTTCTGGAAATAAGAGTCTTCCACTTACCCAGGATTTGCTGTATTCTATCATTGTTGTTCCTTTTTGTTTTTCCTTTAATTGCTGTTGTAGGCTACCTTTGTCCCAAAGACCAGCCTGTGATATAAATTTAGTGATTTCTCTGTCTTTTCTGAAACTGCAACATTCCCTAGCCTTGGACAGTCACTTTATCACTTTCTTTGTGTATGCGGTTGCTTTGGAATATCCTATTTTTTAATGTTTGGCTTTCAATAAAGGAAAATAGAAAAATGAAAGATCGATGACTCCTGGATCTTTAAATCACCTAGAAATCAATTCAACCAGGATGGTATGTCTATGCACCAATGGTGAAAGAAGTATCAAAAATTACTTTTCATCTCTTTGTTTGTGTGTCTATGTGTCTGTGATCAGAAGTAGAAATAATTCAATCAATAACTCATATGTGAGTAACATTGGGTTAATAATATCCCTTAGTTATTGCAGTCTGATCAGGTCTTCAAATGAGTGTACAGGGAAGGCTAAATAAAAAGAAGCAAATGGAATGATTTCAGGGCTCCAGGAGGATCAAAGCCCTTTCACAGAATTTGAGATTCTTTTGGGGCTAAGAACAAGGCCTTCTCTGGGTGGCCTGTATTTATTTGGTTATTAGAAGAGGGGAAGGGAGTATTCAAGAAGGGCAGAACCACTCAAGGACTTCTGCAAGTATTAAATTAATCCACCCAGGAGAAAATTACCTGAGGCTACAGTCTTTATCTAGTTGAGATCAGATCCATGTGTCCTCAGCTGTGATCTTGTCTTATTCTTTGAGGCTTTCTGGCTTCATCTGCCACTATAGGCTTTAGTAGGGATTAGTGACTCAGAGGTTCACTTACTGTGAGTCTGCTGCACATTTCCAGACAATGAGACCTGGCTTTGGACTGATTCAAAAGTGAGCATGAAAGGCAAATTGATTAATTTAAATCCTGCTCAGGGCTGCTTCATAGTGGTCTCCATCGGGTAATTTTTGTTCCATGGCTACAAAAATCTGCATGTAAGTTGTGCAAAATTATGTGCAAAGCTGTATACCATGGTGCTTACAGTTGTGCTGATTACTTAAAATGGCTGAGATTAAGTGTAAACCAGTATCCAATCTTTTCCCTGGTCTTTGCAAGCCTTTAATAGAGACTCTAGAATTCCCAAAATAGTCACATCAGACTATTCTGCCAGTTCCATCATTGTCAGGTAGGTACGAGACAGACACCTGGTATTTTGTGCTAAGGCATCTCCCAGAAGCCATTCTTTTTTGCACTAGTGTTTTTAATTGAGCATTTCTTTTCAGTTTTCTTGAGTATACACCTCAGAAAAAAATTGCCGAGTCATAGAAAGTAACTCAGTATTTAACTTTCTTAAAAACTGCCAAATTCTTTTCCAATATCTCAATTATTTTTGCAAATGTTTTAAACTGAGAATTATTTGAGTTTCTCCTAGTTTCCAATGCCCATCCCACATATCTCTGACTCCTCTACAGACCATTATTCTCTGTCTATATATCTACTTATCAGATTTTGCAAACCACCATTTGTCTGAAAATGGTTTCTGTAAGACCCCGATAACCTGAAGGCCATATGTCCTTTCTTATGCCATTCAGGACAAGCCTAACTCATCTATGCTGCGTTTTGCTTATGGTCATATGTAATTATAAAGGTCCATTAAGCAAAAAATAACTTCAGAATTGTAATACTTCATCCTTCAATAAACTGGGCTTTAAATTCTATGTGAGCATTGATTTCTTAACATGACTCAATACATTAAGAATGTCAAGAAACATTTGATAAGTGATATGAGATTTTTATTACTGTTTAAAAGACTATCAATTGTCACATCATGAAAAAGTTTACAATTGTCAGTTTATCTACATATACAAGTAGCTGGGGAAAATTTCTGTACCTGACATATAATTTATGACAATTAAATAAAATATACATCAAATAACAACCATATAATTCCTTCCCAATACAACAACGATTATGTTATTGACTAAATAGAACTTAAACTTGTACCATAGAGATCTGTTCATTCTCTACCATTTGACAAAACCGCAGTTTTAGTTCAAATACTGCCTTTATTTTGAAAGAAAACTGGATACCTTCAGCCTAATAAGTGTTTCTTCTTTTTGTTTCATTTTATAAAGTTCTTACCTACCTCTGTAAGTTAATATATAATTACTTCATTTGTCTTAATCTGAAAGCTTTAATGGTGATTTAACATTAAAATAAAGAATGGATAAGTTGAGGATAAGAAATCAGTAACTGTGGTCTTCCTTCATGATTTTAACAAGCAAGTTAGCCCATAGAGAGTAATTTCAAAGAAATACTTGTGGACTGAATGGGACTGAGCATACTGTAAAGAAGCCAGTTCAATCCAAGCTTGATTGATGTAAATTTTATGTAAATGCCAGAATTACCAGTTGATCTATTTAAATAGTCAAATATAGCAAGGCAGAATGCTGCTGTTTTTTTCAGGTTTACTCAGTCATCTTCTGGGCAGAACCTCAGGACTACTACGCAGGCACTGGAAAGAATAACACAACCTGGAACAAACCATGCATGGCACAGAGCTTGTGTAGGTGAGACCTGTGAGTGTTTACAGGCTGAAAATCCACACACATCTATGGGAATTAGGATTGCATTCTTCCCCAGATGTCTTGCTTGGACCTTCCAAGCAGGGCAGGAGCTTGAATTTGGATAACATTTACAAATTTCTTAGGGCATCTTTAGAGCTGCCTGGACTAGCTGCTCCATAACTCTGGGGGAAAGATACAGATGCACCTGAAATCAGGGGTGTGTTTCTCTCTTATTTCACAGAGGTTTATCAGTTTTGATGAATAAGTTTATCCTAATTTGTCTTCAGGTCCAGGGATCAATTTCTACAGATTGTGAATCCTTGTCTTTACTAATTTTGAGAAATTTAAATTCTGTCTCCCTTGATGAGAGTTTACCAAGGTCCTCACATTGTCTTTGCATAAGTTCAAACTGCTGGAGTGTTAAACCCAGTTTGTAATCCTTTAACTCTGAAATCTTGGAACAGTGGCACTGACTCAGTTTCTTTGTAAAGTAGAGATAACAATAGTGTCTATCTCACTGGCTGGTTGTGAAGATTGACTTCATTTTTGTAATACATTTATATTTTAGCACATTTATCATACATTTAGAACATCACTTAGTTTGTGCTCTTTTGAAACTGGCTACCACTCTTTTCTCCTGAGCCAGTTTCAAGCACTTGTCATACCATGTGTTCACACAAACAAAAGCTTAGTACATTAACAACAACAAAAACAAAATGAATGGACATGGAGGGCAAATGAAATGGTATTTATTTAAGCAACAAAGAATTGCTTTGGGTAATTGGAAGCAACAAAGAATTGCTTTGGGTATTTGGGTAAATGGAATCAGAGCAGCTCTGTAAGGCAAGAGCAGAAGAGGTTTTCATGAGGAATTGCCCCCAAAAGTTGTTTATAGAGGCTGTTCACTGGCTACCTAGAGATCCAAAACGCAAACTCATTCTGACTGGTTAATCAGGGTACTTGCTGCTGAGAGGTGTTGGAGGCCAGAAGATACTTCAGTTGTTCATCTAACTCTATGAAGCAGTCTGCGCTTCGACCCTTAGCATACAGGAGTTCAGTCCTCCTTGAACTTCACTTTAGAAAGCACTAGTTACTTCATTTTGCCTCACACCATCTAGGATAAAAATGACCACAGTAAGAATGATTATGTTCAACTAAGGAGTCACATATATATATTCATTTTCTTTTAGGGTAATGACCTACCCACTACCAAATTCTTGTCTCAAAAATTACCAAGGTGTAACCAATTAGATTCCTTTGCTGTCCAAGAAGAAGCAAGTAGGATGGAGAGAATATGTAAACATTCTCTTCATATCCAATCTTTGTGATACAGAGTGAAGGAATGCACTTTCTTTGAAAATTATGGAATGGAGCTACTAATTTTCCTTTCCTAGAAAGAGTGCTTATACTTGATAGAATTTTACTTCATTGCACTGTTTCCATTGATTTTATTTCTGACTCTTTCAAGCAAATATGCAAATATGCAAACAAGGAAAAATTAGTTTTACTTATGTTCTTCCATATGTTCATTGTGTTGTTCAGGGCTAAACAATTGAAGACACTGTACTTCAGCCTTCTCATCTGCAAAATGGGACACTTGGCAACAGTTAGACCCAAACATGACTGATGCTTCACATTAGAATTGAGAACAACAATAAAAAAGTCCTGGAACCATCCAGGAGTTGCTGAATCTAGCAAGATGAGTTCTGTAATCTGTTTTGTAATATGTAGCCTGATTCTAGGACAACTAAACAAATTGACAGAGGTTTTGGAAATGCTTAATCAGATCAATTTTAAACTTCTTTATAGAGAACTAAAGTTCCATAAAAAATGAAAATGGCAAAAACCAAAATGTTTCTCCTCACTTTTCCAGCCTTTTTCTGTTGGATATTCTCTACCAGTCATTCCTCCAAGATCTTTTTGAAGTATCTTTTATAATCCAGGAAAAGGCCTGACCAAAAGGAAGTTGAAGGTCAAAGTAATTTCCAGATCTGAAGCAGCCCTAAAACCCATTATAGCTGACATTCAGGGATCTCTTCCCAGAATTTCTGCCATTAAATGACTTTAGTACTTTCTGTACTGAAGTAATTCTTTGATAGTCTATGATTCTCTCAGGTTTCACTTATAGAAATCATTCTTCAGTTCCAGCTAGAATATTAAAAGGAGGGAACTCAATTGATCCCACTTAATATTTATTTTGTTATAGGTGGCTTGCCCTTGAGTTGATCGTACACTGCAGGCAAAAAGTCACTTATACTAAGTCAACAATGACCCTACACGATCCCTATACAAGGATTATGAGTGAGATACTTTCTGCTAGCAGATCCTTCTCATATGTGGTTAATAATCCACTCATATTTTTGTTAAATAGATCAGTACAGTCATGTCATACACACAAAATTACAGCTTCCTTGCTGTTTGCAATACTGATCACTTACTTACCAAATGCTATAGTTCACCTGAGTGTCCCCAAAGGTCCATATGTTGAAGGCCTGGTCCCTAGAGTGGTGATAGAAAAGGTGGTGGAACATGTGGTAGTTGAGGCCGAGTGACAGGTGCTAAGGACTTTGGAGATTTAGCCTCAAAACAGATGTAGAGCCCTGCCGGCCTTCTCCCTCTTTTCCCTTGCTCATGATATGAGCAGATTTCTTTGATATGTGCTTTTCATAATTGCTATTTAGAGTACTCACCAGAAGCTCGAAGCAATTGGGCCACTCAGTCTTGGACTGAAACCTATAGAAGTGCAAGTGAAATAAACTTTTTCTCTTTATAAATTAATGTGCTCAAATATTTCACTACAGTAATGCAAAGCCAAGTAATATACCCAATTTTCATATACATTATGAGATACTATGGAAAAAAATCCATATTAACCAAACACTGAACTGTAAAATAATCTAGACATTTTAAAGGAACTCAGGAGATAAATATTAACTTGTGTTACCTTTGGTCCAATTTAAATTTTATGAGTCTTTGTGTAATGAGGGTATGAACTGCTCTAAAGCTCAGATATGCTGCCATTAAGAGGGTGTGGTGTCTCATTCAGGTAAAAGATAAGCATAAGTTTACTTCCCTTTGCTCCACAGAGCTAAGTAAAAAGTAGTCAATTCATAAATTTACAAGATACCTGCTGAAGGTTAGTGTACTACTCTTATACTTACCAGCTGTTGAGCACTCAATCTAAGTCTCTAAATTAGGTACACTTAAAATACGGCAAATATTGTCCTTTCCCTGAGAACTGGCATTCAAGTTTGTGATGACTTCTTAAAATCACAGTCCATTATCCGGTCCAGAATTAAAACTAAATTGGATATTTTTATTCCCTTCCACAGCTAACACATTGCTTGGTACCGTTTACTATGAAGACATTGCACAAGCTGTTCCCGGTTTAACAACTATTTGTGCCAGACCATAAATTTCAAGGTCAGCTCAAAGTCATGCAGTGCTGTGCCAGAGGATACAGGAATCTGTGAGTGAACTTTCTTCTGTCAAAGTGATATTTCCTCATTCTCCTTATGTGGTTCTATGTAGCAGCTAACAGGGTGCTCACACAGATGTCTCATGGGCAAGAAGACAGCTTTAAAAAGATCATATTATTTGTTTTGGTTTCACACTGTCCCTTTAATTTATGTAAGGACTTTATTAATTTAAAGTCAAGATACTTATTAAAATGTTCACAGATAAGATCTATCAGTTGAAAATGCACCAGGCTCTATTTTGAGCTTTACGAACCAGCCTTTGGCTACATCTACACACACAAAGTGACAGAAACTTGATCTTGCAGCATGGTGCACATGGTCATCTTTACGATCAGCACAGTCTAAGGCAGGATCAATTTTGTTCAAGTGTTCAGTATCAATCATGAAAACACACTAAGTTAATGTGTCAGCAGCTTAGTTCCTAATCACATGCACACACAGCTGTCAGTAACCAGATGCTGCTAGTGTAGATAATGGGTTTTAGTGAAGGCACAATCTCCATTTCAGGCCAATGGGACGTCACTTGGCATTATGTTGTGTTACTTTCCTGGAGAAATTTGGGTACTAAAATCATCTGACTGCTAGTCTGTATTGCGAATAAAGTAAGAAAATCTACTATGGGCTGAGAGAGCATATATAGCCACAATATGGAAAAAACATGTCAAATTTTTAAAAAGCTAGGTCTTTTGGTCAGTAATGAAAATATCCAGTACCTCCAACAGGTCAAACCTTTGAGCTTGGTTTAATTTTAAAATCTGCACACACACACACACACACACACACACACATACACACCCCCCTGCTTCTACCTTGAGTTTGGTTTTTCTACGATTTTGGGGCTCATACTCAAGGATGGATATATAATTAATTTCTCTCCTTACCCCAAGGAGCTTTCCCTTCTTTCTCCTCTCTGCTACTTATGCTGGGTAGGGTAGAGTGTAGGGATACAAACTCAAGCGTCTCACAGGCAGTGTTGATTTGACAGTTACAAGGCCTCCTCTGCCCGCTGACAGTCTTGACCACCTGCTGGGCTCTTCAATGTCCTCCCATCCCTGGGACCTCAGACTTGCCATTTTCTAGATGGAGATTATTGACTTTCTTCCATCATTATGCTTCCCTCAGCCCCTGTGCCTTTCCCACCCTGTGGACATCCTGTTACCCTTTCTGTGCTGAGGTCTGTCTATCATCCAGATGCCCTGTTGTACCCAGGGAGCAAACACTTTGTCCTAGAAGTGCAAGTGACTCCATGTGGCTGTGTTCCCAGGTCTCCCGCACAAGCCATAGCCAGATGAACTGCCCTTCACCTGTGTCAGGCAAGATGTCTGGGATGCTACCATTTTTAAAGCAAGGAAGGGACTTCTTTTATCAGATTACCTTCACTTTTATTTTGTTGTTCATCTTCCCACCTGGAGAGCTCCATTATACCTTCTTGTCTGGCATTTACTTCGTCAATGTATGGCTAAATAGCTGGCGTGTCCGGTTGGAAAGCTGAGGGTTGATACTACTTAGTTTTATTTCTCCAACACCTCCCTTTCAATTCCCACTAGAATGTGACTTCCACGGGTCAAGGATTTCTAGGGGTGTGAAACACTGAATAGTCTACGTAGTAGAGAAGACATGCAATAAATATTTCCTCACTAAGTTGAATGAATGAGGTGTACAACTTGGGCAGATAAAGTGATTGTACAACCTGTGGCTTTTCCAGTGGACAGAGAGTGACTATGGCTTGAGAGTACAGCCTTGATTCTTTCCAAAGTGACTTGAACATGGCATGTAAAAAGGCTACACTAATCTCTCATGTCTATGGGAATTTTTTTTCTGTTACTAAAGTGTTGAGCACCTGTAACATGACCAAACCTGAGGGATAAGTATGTTGTAAAATATAAGCACTCTTATCTTCTTGAAGTATGTTTTTTAACACATATTCAAATAATTACAGATCCTCAAATAGTAGATTTTGGCTCATATATGTTTGTAATTTGAAGCTTGGGGATATCAGAATTTTTCTGACTCTGTGTGTGTGTGTGTGTGTGTGTGTGTGTGTATGTGCGTGTTGTGTGTGTTTTGTCAGTTGAATTCTGGAAAGAGTTTGACAACTGAGCCTGCCAAGTTTTTCTTTGCAAAAGTTTAATCCCATGAGATTCCTGTGAATGAAACTGCTGATATTGGCCAGTGTTGCCATATTTTCCATATAATGTTGTTAAAATTCTGCTACTTGCTATTTCACTTGTTAGTTTATCCCAGGAAAAGCAGATTTTATTTCTATTTAGTTTTGAAAATATCTTCACAACTTTTTGAAAGAGTTAAAGTGCTCTAGTATATATTTTTGGTTATGCTGTAAATCAAAAGTCTCACGTTTGGATTTAATTTTAAGAATATATGACAGTTTCAGTATAAATATAGTGATTTATTTTTGTTTCAGATTTTTTAGTTCAGTAGCTCCTAAATAAGAACATACATTCTAATTAGTTTTCAAATTTCAATTAGAATGCTCTAATAACTCTTAGCTTCCTGACATTTCACTTGGCAACAGGAATAATTGTAGTAAAATTCCTGTCTAGAAGCCTGCTGAGAGCAAAGCATTAAACTAAAGGCATTGAGTTAGCTATTGAAAAAAATGTAAATCTATATTCTTTGAGGCTTTAATTATTTGTTAATTAGGTGCCAATTGAGTGCTAAAGGTATTTATTGAGGTTGGACAACAAAGATGTAAGTCTACTATCACATACACTTGTTTGTCAAGAGCTATGCCCCCATAATTAAGTGTCATTGATTAAACATGGATACTTTCCTCTAGAAATCAGAGTGTCATATGCATCTTATTATTCTAAGTGACACTATGTATATTTTCAATTTAATAACCAAGTTTTGGTTATGATATTGGTTGGTTGGTTATGAAACCAGTGATAGGTTTAATGTACTAGAGGGGAGGAAGGAGATAACTGTGATCCTCAATTCTTACTCTGATTTTGTAGGTACACATGCATAGATTTAGAGTTAAGGTTCTTTTATATTTTGTACTGGAAATTTCAAAAGCAATGCCTTTCCAAAAAAAATAAATGTACTATGCTATGTACAATGCTGCAAATTACACATTAAAATCCCTCAGTCTAACAATGAGATGCATAAGTGAAGGAATATTAAATGTATGTCAAGAGGATGGGATTTTGAAGAATTTATAGCAAAAATTTTCTTAAGAGAAACATTGAGATTTTCAAGTAAGAGAGGAGACAAAACTTAGCCCTTAAACATGCACTTTTTGTGCTTCCTGAGACTCTAGGTTGTAAATAGAGTGAAGATTGTAAAGATGTACAGATCAAACCTATCCCAACTTTTTTTTGTACTGGAAATCAAACTCAAAACCTTGCCCTTGCCGGGAAGGCACTGTGCAGCTGAGCTATATCCCAGCTCTGTTCCATCTTTTAAAAACAGATTCAAAAATTACCCTTCTAAAGGGGAAACATTTCTGGTGTAGACTATTTTCCAAGTTGCCTGAAGAAGTTTCAACTTTGCGAAAAGACCATACACTTGAGACTAAAGGGGTCCAAAAGTAGTGCGGATTCCTTTATTTAGTAGAGGAAAAAGCCTAGAGTTCTATTAGAGCAGTGGTGGCAAAACTATGATGTGTGTAATTCGGTTTTTCTTCTAAAAGATGTTAATATGTGAATTGTTTTGTACAAACTAAAGCCTCAATATTCAGGTTTAATTATGTGTTGGCACTCTGGAATCAGTAAGTGTGTTTGGGGTTGTAGCTTGGCGCTTGGTCACAAAGAGGTTTGCCCTCACTACACTACAGTGATACTCCAGAAAAAGGTGGCTATTTCTATGTAATTTTAAAAAGTTTTTCCAATTAATTAAGTTAATTGGTACATCTTAGATATACACAATGATCACATTCACTACTGGGAACCTATATCTGTGCGTGATATATCTTGATTCTTTTCTTTCTCTATTTCCCTACTCTCCTGTTAACTCCTCTTTCCCTCCTTACTTATAAAAGCTTTGTTGCCAATATTTCTTTCTTTTCTCATTTTTTTTCTTTGCTCTTCCTTCCTCTCCCATCCCCTCTGCAGTTTCCCTTCTCATTTAAACATTTTCTTCCTATTTCAAAATATATCTTATATATTTTGGTCCTCATTTACAGTTTTGATTTTTAGTACCATAGAAACAATATGATATTGACATATGTGTGTCCAATTTATTTCACTTAAGAGCATGGTCTCAAGGTGCATCCATTTACCAGAAATGTCTCAATCATAACCTTCTTTATTGCCGAATAGTACTCCATTATATGTTAAAAAAAACAACAACTCCTTCCTCTTCTTAATCCATTCATCAGTTGATGAGCACTACAGCTATTTCCAAGATTTAACTACTACAAACTATGCTGCTATAAACATGAATGTGAATATTTCTCTGTGGTGATGATAATCCTTTTGGAAAAATACCAGAAAGGGGCATAACTGGGTCAAATTAAACCTCTAGTTTTAGTTTTTGAGAAATCTCCACTCTGATTCCACTGAGGTTGCACCACTCTACACTCACACCAGCATTAGAGAAAGGTTCCTTTTTTCCCTGCAGTGCCACCAGCACTTTTTATTGATTTCTTAATATTGAAACACAAACACAAAATCTGCTGAAAGGCAGAATAGGTAGAGTCGTGAAGCCAGAGGTATAGGGAAAGACTTTATGAACAAAACCCCAGTTGTACAGGAAATATTACAAAGAATCAAAAACTGAGATCCCAGCTTATTAAAAAGCTTTTATACAGCAAGCGAAACCTCTAACAGAGTGAAGAGACCCACATAGTAAGAAAAAATTTTTATCAGCTGTCTCAAAGAACTAATATCCAGAATATATAAAGAACTCAAAAAAACATGCTCCCCAAATTTAAAGGCTCAGCCCAAAGATGGGCATCTGAGATGAATAGACACTTCTCAGATTAAGAAGTAGAAATGGTATATAAATGTATGAAAAAATCTTCAACATCACTGGTCATTCAAGAGGTGCAAATTAAAACAATGCTGAAATTCCATCTCACTCCAGAAAATGCAGTTATTATATACTGGTATATTGCAATGCTTTAGAAAATAAGAGGCAACACAATTATTTTAAATATATATCTTTTCTTTCCATTTTTAAAATATGAAAATCTATTTATCTCAGCCCCATTATAAAAGAGGCAAACTCATTTCACCAAAAACCTACCTTTCTAATCTTCAGAGATAGTACTCAGGACAATATATATAAACAAGTAAACAAACCAACCAGCCAAGCATAAATACAAGATACACACACACACACACACACACACACACACACACACGGTGCAACCATATCTGGGATTAATTTGCTTTTTGGATGTTTAAGTATTTGTTGTGATGTTTATACTATTGATATGGTTCATCTCCACAACCGTACTCAGATGTAAAATTATACGTCAATGTAAAATCTTTTATTCCAAGAAAAATTTCCTGATTCCTGAAATCAAATTGAAGTTCCTTCCTGAATTTAGAACATAAAAAAGGAATAAATATATCTAAAGGAAGCAGAAGTTGAAAATTTGAAGAAAACAAGTAGAGATATTTACAGAGGAATCAGGAGGAAAAATGTAATACATGAAAAGGTTTAGAGTCCATCAAAAGTAATACTTACAAATTTGTATTGTATTTGAAAATTAAATGATAAAATTGCCCATCTTATTTAGAATTTCAGGGTATGAATAACATATAAAAGTTATAACATGGTTTTTCAATGCCTTATATGCCTTATAATGTGGTGTCCTCAAAATTAGCAATTTAAAATAATCTGCTTTTGTTGTCTCACTGCTTCTGGCAGTCAGGAACCTGGCTGTGATTTATGTGGATCTCTGTCTTAGATCCTCACTCACGCTTACAGTCAAGGTATGGCCTGTCACAGTGGTCTTGCCTGAAAGCTCAGGCAGGGAAAGACCCACTTCTTAACTCGCTCACATAGTCACTGGCAGGATGCAGTCGCTTCTGTTCTGTTGAACTGAGGGACTCTTCTTTATTAACTGCTGCCCAAGAGTTTCCACCAGCTCCTTGCCACATGCGTCTTTCCGTATGGCTTTGTTAAAGAATGACGTCCAAGGAAAAGTAGAAAGAGGATAGAAAGAAGTTATACTCTTTTGCAACATGAATATGAAAGTGATATGCAGTCACATGTGCCATATTCCATTCCTTCAGAGGAAGCTGCAGGTGGCCAACCACCTCAAGGAGGAGTGTAACACAAAGGGAAGAACTGCCAGAAATGGGACCACTGAGCACCATTTTTGAAAGTGCTGTACCATGTAACCACTGTACTAATACATACTACAGCCTTAGTAGAAATAAAATTCCTCATTAGGAATTCTGTAAGGACATTTACCATGTTTCTTAGTTAGTTAGGTAGTTCATTCATTAATTAGTTTGTCTTTCAAACACGTACTTCCTGCTCATTGGGGCATTGGCACTATCTATACCTGCATTGTACATATCATCTCAAAGGGTGATTACCAGATTTTGTGAGCTTCTTTTGGCATGGGGGTGCAAGTGGCAATGCTTTGAGAGAGAACAACAAGCAAATTCTGTCAGTCTTAACAAGTGCTGACTCAGAAAACATATTTTAAAATCTCTCTCTTCTCTATGCTTGCAATTATCTATTCTCTGCTTTCCCTCCTTGAATATAAAATTTATATCAACAACTTACTTTGGTCATTATGGCTTCTCTCATACCTCCAAACAAAATAGTATTTCCTGAGAGACGTTCACACATTTGAAACAAAATCATTTGTGTTCCTCGAAGCTTTCTCCGCATTTTCTTTACCCAACACTGCTACCTCAGAGTAAATGGAAGTTAACAGTAAGAATATGAGGAATGGTGCTACTCCTTTACCCCTTCCTCTGGGAAATATATTTTCTGGAAACAAGAGGCTGGTAATTTTAGAAGTGTTCTCAATCTTTTATTTCTTGCAATATGGTGGAGCTTACAAAGTTGAAATCTAAAAGTCAAGTAAAAACATTTTTAAAGCAGCAATCGCAAATGTTCAGCAAGGTCAAGAATGGATGCAACTAGAGACCGTACTCATAAATGAAATAAATCAGACCTGCAAGTGTAAATATCATATTGTCTCCCTAGTGTAAGAAACTGAAAGAGTAAATAAGATGTAAAAGGTACAATAGTTATGGTGAAAGGGAAAGAAACTGCTCAAAAGAAAAGGATAGCTAGGATGGGGGAAAGGAGAAGAGAAAAAAGGGAAAAAATAAATATGTATGAATACACAAGATAGCTTAAATAATTGTACTACTAATTTCTATTAGTTTATTGAAAGAAACAGTGCTTATATTGTTTGATCAATTTTGCATGTCTACATTTGGTAATCTGAGCAACCACTCTGAAGATAATAATATGCAATATAATAACCATTGTTAATTTACCATCTTATTTTGAAATTCTGTATATTTTTATTGCTTTTTGTCTTTAAAATAAAAAAAGAAAGAAAATTAAGAAGTGAGTTAGCAGGTCTCCCAACATAAATGGAATCTACCATAAGGTATCTTTAACTTTGACTCAGAAGAAATCATTATGATATATTGTATGGAAGGAACCATTGGTCAAATCTGGTATCAAAGAGGGTTGTTGAGGTGCTTACCTATCTGAATCCAATAGTTTCAGTAGCCTTACCAGGTTTATTGTGACAACATTATGAACATGCCACCCTAACATATGCCAGATCTGCACTAATTATTTTGAATTACAGGTCTTTGAAAAACAGCAGATATAAGAAAAACACTCCAAATTTTTGTCTTTAAAGAGGTGATAAAATTCGCACATATAAAGTGTCTTTCCTATACCAGGAAGAAGACACTCATCATTTAAAATGAAGAGTTGAGTGCAAAAGAAATTTAGGCAAATAAATGCCTTCTGAACTAAGCTTTCTTATTCAGTCACTTTCACAGCTAACTGCTGTATTCTAATCCTCTCTTGTCATGGTTTCACAATTGATTATTCTTTATCCAACCCATTATACAAGCTTTTGGCCTTAACTGCTTCTTTGCATCTTTATTTTTCTTGTGAAAGTTCACACATACATATACAGATTATGAAATTTAGTTTGCATGTTTTCTGCTTTTAATTTGTTTTATCTCAGTTTAATTCTTCAGCATTACTGGTAACCTTAACCAGGTAGAGGAGAAATTCTACTTCTCCTACAACAGCATCTTAAAGATTCCCAGGTAGAATGCTTCTAATCAACTAGCTTTCATATATGAGCTGGGTTACATTAGCCAAACTGTCACTAAGAAGTCATTTTAGCCACTGTATTTTGCGTCTTCTCAGACATGAGCTGAGATTTGTATAAGGATTTTAGTTTGTTGGCATTAACACCTTCATTTAAATTTTGTGTCGAGATGTTTTCTAGGTCAAGATAGAAAGTGTGTGGCAAGACCAGCCTTCTTCTCATAAAACTTACATTCTTTTAACTATTAAAATCCCTCTTCTACTTAGATTGCTACAAAGGAATAGCAAAAGTCACTGTTATTCATCTTCAACTTCATATGTGATAAAACATACACTCTTTAAAAATATTAGACATGTGTACTCAGAATTAATTTTAATTTATTTGTAGTATTGTTGCACACACACACACACACACACACACATCTTTGCCTTGTTATAGAGAGTTACTATCTGAAAGATGTCTTGGCATAACCATCATGGCCTTCCACTTTCTTGGTCTTATAATTTCTGAATCAAATATGCTGCATTGTATCCAGAACTTACTTGTGTGCTAACTCACGTGTGTTTAGGCTCTATTCTCAGTCTTCTTCCTCTGCAAACAACTACCAAGCTTTCTCCAATAGTCATCTACCTTCACCTACATTACTCATATTATTGCACCATAGGTTTCTTCCATTTTTTTCATTATCTTTTACCTAACTCCGCTGAACACTTTTTGTTTGTGTCCTAACCCTTTAAAAATAAGCTTGTGTCTTATTTATTTCAATTAACAATATAATCTCAAAGTGCATCCATTTTCCTACAGATCATTCAAGTAATAGTTTCAATTAAACAATTTTTGTGATAAAAAACAAAAAGACTCTGTTCATCTATAATATTGACACTGAAATCTTTGTAAATATCAGCACCTCTCATCCAGAGTTCTTCAACTTCCTGCTATAATCTGGACTAGAGATTGTCTGGGATTTTGTTTTGTTTTGTTGTCTTTTTGAGACAATGTCTCGCTATACAGTTCAGGATGACCTTGAGCTCACTTTATAGACCAGGCTGGTCTCGAACTTGCAACGATCCTCCTGCCTCAGCCTTCAGAGTGCTAAAATTGCAGGGATTCACCACCATGCCATGCTAGATTGTCTGGTCTTGCTTCAGTCTTTTTGGCAAATGAGCTTATAGACCATCTAGGTCTGTTTCCTAAATAATATAGCTTTCTATGTTTCATCCACCATTTTAATGTACAGTACTTTTAATTTTAAGTGCTCAAAGATTTGCAGAGGGCAAATTTTCTGGATCCTACTAATGTGACAAAATCTACCCACATACTCTTATTGGTAATTTAGTTAAATACATAATTTAAAGAGCATATAAAATTGTTTATTCTGCTTTCAATCCCAACAGATCCAGTTTTAATTCCTATACCACATTTTACCTTTTATCATAATTACCAGTTCTGTGCTCCAAAACCAAGTTCAAAGGTTGTTCTAATGAATATAGCCTCAGCTGTAGACTCTTCAAGAACCTGGCTCAGGGATACAGCTTAGGGCTACGATATAGCTCAGCAGCATAGCACTTACCTGGTAAGTGCAAGGTCCTGAGTTTGATTCAAAGGTACTGAAAAAAAAAAAAAAAAAGAAAAGGAGGCTATAAGTTCTTTGACCCTGGCATATCATTTTGACTTCTCCAATAACTTTCCATGCTCCAAAAATACATTGGTTTCTTCTCAGCCATTCTATTTTCTTTTGCCCATGTAGGTATATTTGCTTCCTGATGATTATATTAGCGGTTATTGTTCATCTTTGTAAGATATTTTATTTTAAAATAAAAAATTATTTTAGTGTAGAATATTATCAAAATAGTGAATTGTGGTTTTATTATTTAAATAACACGTCTAAAAGTTTGCTATGATTTTTAAGTGTATGCAATGATAAAAGAAATACGCATACTGCTATTTTCACATGAGAATTATTGATTGTTAACCCTTCAATTGTGACCTAGTTTGCATGATTTGGGGCTCAAGTCCAATACACTTGGTACGAATTCTTGTTTCTCTGCTAATTAGTTGTGTAAATTTTGGGCTAGTTACATAGCCACATGAAAATAAAATCTATCTTGATCTAGTTAATACAGTAAAGATTAGCAGTCAGTACATCAGTGCCCAATAATGTACATTCCCAGTATATAAATTTGGCAAAAAGCATAGTTCTAGTCTCCATTTTCTTTGATTTTTTTATACCTTTATTTATCCTTCAGATAATTTTGATAACAATGCATCATTCTCTAATCCACAGTTATTACCTTAACTTAGAATTTATTTCTATTTAATATCTGATATATACATCACTAGAGACTTCTCCATAGACTCCAATCTATCTGCTTAGACTCTAAATCCATGGCTGTGATTTTATTACTTCCCTCTCCAGATACCTTCAGTGATTCCCTTTTCTTCATAAAATCCAGTGCAAGTTTCCTGACTATCTTTAGCCCTCTCAACACATAACCTAACCCCAATTGCCATTCTACATATATCTTATGTGAATTTCCTAAATGCAGCCTCTATTCTAATAAAATTTTATTTTTCTCTTCTCTAAATATACATAGTATCTCATGTCTGCTGTCTTTTCTAACTGAACTGCACAACCTCCAATCTGACCTGACAAAATCCTACCTGCCTTTAATATCAGTTTACATTGTAGTTCAAAAAACCTGCAAAAACATTTAAAACAGAAATGTGCTGTCACTCCTCAGGAAGCTCAGACCATGCAGTTTGAGTTTCCCTAAGTGCACATATATACCATTCACCATAATTAACTCTAAGTGTGCCTAAGCCACTGTGTTTTACAGTATTTAGAGGTAAGACCCATATCCCTTGGCTTTTGTTTCTCCATTGTGTCCACATTCACATTTCATACTTAATAGAAACCAATCACTGTCTTTGAATGAGCAAAGAAAATGAACATAGAATGCTTCACAGATGCCTTAACGATTTGTCTTAACATCTAGTTAACCTTTGGTGCTAGTTTTTTGAGGCATTTCTGCAGTGGCTGCACCATTTCATACTCCTACCATTTCCCCCGCAGCCCTGCTGGCATTTGTTATTGGTTGATTTCTTGATAACAATCATTTTTTTCTCAAGTGAGATGAAATCTCAGCATTGTTCTAATTTGCATCATTTGAATGATCAATAATGTCAAACTTTTTTCATGTATTTATTTGCCATTTGTGTTTCTTCTTTTGGGAAATGTCTATACATTTCAGATGCCCATTTTTGAATTGGGTGTTTAAATTAGATGGTCTGATTTTTTTCAATTATTTATATGTTCTAGATATCAGTCCTTACCAGAGGAACAACAGGCTAAGATTTTTTCCCACTCTGGGTTGTCTCTTCACTCTGTTGGTAATTACTTTTTGCTGTGCAAAAGCTTTTTAATAAGGTGACATCACAGTTGTTGATTCTTTGTAGTATTTTATATGCTTTTGGGGTTTTGTTCATGAAGTCTTTGCCTATACTGTTGTCTTCAAGGGTTCTACTTATTCTCTCTTCCAGCCGATTTAATGTTTCTGTTTTAATCTTTTGCTATTTGATCCCTTTTGATTTTAGTTTAGTGCATTTGATTTTAGTTTAGTTTAGTACATGGGTCTACTTTTAGTCTTCAGCATGTGGAAAGTTAGTTTTTCCAGCACAATTTACTAAAGAGCTATCTTTCTTCCATTGAATGTGTTTGGCAAAGAGAAGTTGGCTAAGTGTGTTTGGAATTGTTTCTGCATCTTCTAATTTGTTCCATTGATCCTCACATCTGTTTTCTTGCCAGTACCTTGCTGTTTTTATCATAGTAGCTTTGTAATATAATTTCAAGTCAGGGATTGTGATACTATTTGCCTTGCCTTTGTTGTCCAGAATTGTTTTTGCTTTGTATTCTAGGCCTCTTCTGGTTCAAATTAGAAATGTTTTCTCTAGTTCTGTGAAATATGCTAATGATATTTTGCTTATGATTGCATTAAATCTGTATAAAAATTTTGACAGTATGACCATTTTCACTATGTTGGTTCTTCCTATCCATGAGCAAGGACTATCTTTCCATTTTCTGATCTCCTCTTTGATCTCCTTTTTCAGAGTGCTGTAGTTTTCACTGTATAGTTCTTTTACTTCCTTTATTAGATTGATTCTTAAGTGTTTCAGTTTTTCAGTGCTATTATGAAAGGCATGGTTTCCCTAATTTCTCTCTCAGTGAGTTTGTTATTTGTGTACAGGAATGCTATTGATTTTTGAGTATTGACTTTGTATCCAGCTACATAACTAAATCTGGTTGCTAAATATAGAAGTTTTTTGGTGGAGTTTTTGGAGTCTCCTATGTAGAGTTATCATGTCATTGGCAAATACTCATGATTTCAATTCTTCTGGAGATTCCTCAGAAAAACTAGGACTAGAGGTCTCATTTGACCTAGCTATCCCTCTTCTTGATATCTTCCCAAAATAATCAAAGGCATCATATGACAGCAATATATGTACACCCATGTTTATAGCAGCACACAGTTTATAGTAGTTAAATCTTGGAAACAACCCAAATGCATATCAACTGATGCATGGATAAAAAAGTTTTTTTTAACACAATGGAGTATTATTCAGCTGTAAAGAAGGATAAACTTGAGACATTTGTAGTTAGATGGATAGACCTTGAGACCATATTCTTAAATGAAATAAATCAGACACATATGTGCAAATATTGCATTGTCTCTCTGGTGTGAGACACTGAAAGTGTAAATAAGAACCAAAAAGTATAGCAGATATTGTGAAATAGGAAGAAATTTTTCAAAAGCATAAGAGAGTGGGGGAATGAGAAAAAAAGGATAACATGGAAACAAAGCTTTGTAAATAAGGAGAGGAAGAGGGGTTGAGTGTAGGAGGGTAATTGGGGGAAAAAAAGGGAAACTAAGATGCATCATGTACAGGTACAAGTTCACTATGATGAATGTAGTCAGTGTGTATATTAAATTATATCAATAAACAATTTAAAAATCTAGCTAACCTCTTGCTATTTTTTAAAAAAACTCCTTGTGTTTTGTTTGAAAAAGAAATCTAGTGTTTACTGTTTATTTATTTATTTGTTTATTTTTTATTTATTGTCATTTTGAGACAGGATCTTGCTATGCAGTTCAGGCTGGCCTTGAGCTCACTTTGTAGCCCAGGCTGTCCTCGAACTTGCAACAATCCTCCTACCTCAGCCTCCCGAGTGCTGGGATTACAGGCGTGAGCCACCACAGCCCGCTTCTAGTGTTTATTGAGTGGTTATTTTGTGGCACATAATATATTAAGCTATTTTTAAAGCATATGATATTCATTTAGAGAGTATTGCAAATTATGACACAATATTGTTAAGGTATTATTTTTGGGATGTGGAACATATGTGCTTAAATTATGTTCTAGATCACAGTTTATATATTGCTGAACTAAAATCAAATTCTGGGTCATTCTGGGTCAAAATTATGCATTCTTTAGATAATGCTATATCTTCTCCTTTCATGTATATTTCAGGACAAAGGGTATGCAATTTACCTTCCACTGGTTCTACTTCTCTATTTTGTATGTGACCAGTGCTAAGTAAATATTTCATGGAAGATTAAATAAGCAAAAATTAAATAACTTTAACTATTGATGGCTTTATTTATTTATTTATTATTTGTTGTTTGCCTTTTTGAGACAGGGCTTCACTATGCAGCTCAGGCTGGCCTTGAACTCACTTTGTAGCCCAGGCAGGCCTCAAACTCACAGTGATCCTTCTGACTCAGCCTCCCAAGTGCTGTGAATTACAGGCATGCACCACCATGCCTGGCTATTGACGGCTTTATAGGAAATAAGACATCATAGAAAATTTAAATCTGAAGAACTATTTTTAGCATTTGTGATTCATGCATTTAGTCAGCAAACATTATTTGGAATAATATTGTTTACACAGAAGAATAAATAATTTATTGCCCTTTAGTCTTGAAGCTCAACAATCTTGGCTGAAAAAGGTATAAGATAATAAAATAGTAAACACTGGATAGCCCAAGCTACAAGCGAGGTACAATTGAATGTGCTTTGGACATATCAACTCTTTCATGTTAGAACAACTGACATCTCAGTTTTGAAAATGGAGGAACTAAACTCAGAGTATTTAAGAAAACTACTCAAGGTTGTAGCACTAAAAGTTTGCAAAGTCACTGTTTTATCCTAGGCATCCTGGCTGAAGGCCATTCCCTTCTCTCCTATGATAGTGCTTCAGATCCACAGGGTAATTCAGGTCCACACATAAATATTATGAGTTTAGAGATAAATATATTGATTGCTAGAAACTGAAAAATATAAATATGGCTGCAAGAATTCAGACAAGAAAGTCATTGTTACTGGGAAGTTAGGAAGGGCTCCGTGGAAGAGGTGATGTTTGCTTTAGACATGAAGAACCAGACGGAATTGCCATAGAAGACCAGAAGAATTTATACAGCAAGAGGAGCAAGGGAAGAAATCAAAGGGATATTTTTATTTCATAAGGGAACAAACAGGTCTAGTCAGAGTACCATTTGTAGGTAGAAAATTAGTGGCAAATTAAGGCAAAGGAAGAGATTTAGGAGGACTTAGTTTGTCAAATTAATACATCTAAACTTTGTTTGAGAGGCAATGTAGAGCTGTTGAAGATTTTACACCAGAAGTAAAGTGATAATTTCTACATTATAATATGGCAGAAATAAAAATATGCCTGAGTGGGGTTAGCCCTGACAAAATTTTGTAGAAGCGGAAGATGTACTTTCATTTTCAAAAGATTAATAAAAAATGTCTATTCTTTATACACTTGAAACAAGTTGACAATCTTAAATCCTCAAATAGGCACAAAAAGGCACATTTTAAAGAAATGACAGGGGAGAAACATGTTCCAAAATTGATTTTTAAACTGGACTAAGATTATGAAAAGTAATCCCTATACTTTTCTTATATTTCAGCAGCCATAATTTTTAGTAAGAAAGCTTGACATTTTATGCACTGTGCAAAAATTGTGGCAGCTTAAAGCATCTAGCCTTCTGTTTGGAGACTTTTTCTATAAATATTCTATGGTTAGAAAATTGGGAAATAGTGTACAATTAAACAAGTTGGCAACCTTTTCAAATACATCTGTGTTGTTTTCTAAGTAACTAAAACATCACATGTATAATTTTGTAGACTATTACCTAGAGTAGAGATGACAATAAAATTAGAACAATTGGATTAGTTCAATCCCTTCAGATGATGTTTTATTGTTATTATATTTTTGTCAATAATATCCTTAACTGCACTTAGAAAAGTATTTTTTATTTTGCTTATCATTCAAGTTCCAGAATATAGCAAAGATGTCCATTAGATGTAAGATTTTTCAAGGTACATATCAAACGAACCCAAGATTACTAAAAATGAGTAAATTTATAAAACATCTCACTCTATTATTTCCATTATTAGCATTTTGTTCAGTTTGGAAAGTGCACAAGGTTGGGTTCATTTCATTACATTTAATTCATTCATTATACTGAGTCAATTTCATTTTATACAAAATGAGCAAATTTTTATTTCACAAAGAAAGATAATAAGTTTTCTCCCTTGCTCACTCTTATTTCTCTTCATCTTTTTCCCCTATGCTTTTCAATCAAATCCTCCCACCCAAAAGGAATTGTTCCAATTGAAATTTCTAAGAATGTTCTATCAAACACACAAAAAAACCCTCCTCTGGAAATTGCTACCAAGGAATTTCACCCTCTGACTCACTTTCTTCTTGGCCCTTCATTAACATCAGTATTAAATCAGTCCCCAATTGGAATCCAGTATGGTGAATGAATTATTCTGCATGAGTGGCCTATTGTAATTCAGAAATCTGTATTTGTTCAATTTCCTTAAAGCTATATAGTCATATTGTTATTGAATAAGGCAGTTTTGAATTCATTCCCAAGACTGGATACAACAGTTAAAGACAATTTGAATGATTAGTCTAAAGATACTATTTTTATGGTATAGTCTTTTCAAGACTCAATCATTTGGCTACAAGTAATCTACAACCAGTTATATCTATTTAGATCGGCATGTATATTTCTTTTGTAACTGATGACACGAGTCTTTTCCCTTCATGAAATACATTATGATATGCAAGGTAAATTGACTAAAAGCATATTTTTTGAAATATCCAAGTACTTTAGAAATTAAAATAATTACTTTGTAATTTAAATTTGTTAATTACCATATACATTATTTAAACAGAGAAAAATGTTGTTCAGAGTATATGATTTTTATTAAGTCAGGTACATTTCAGTTAGTCCTAAGCATGTCCTATATTTGACTAGCTGTATAAATGCCTTGGAATCTACTGTATAATTCACAGTTATCTGCACTATTTCCTTCTAATTTGGTAGCTGGAAATTGCATAAGCCAGTTACATTAGGCTACAGCAATTAGGTGGTGATTTGGAGCATTTAGCTGGAAGATTGGCTTGCGAGCTGGAAGATTGGCTTGCGGCTCTCCTAGCCGTGATGCTCACAGGAAATAGATTCTGTTTGTAATCTGGCTCAACAAAATGGTTCATGAAACAGTTTCACAGCAAGACTGTATCAGAAGCCAGTGAGCCTTTGTGAAAACACTTGTTGGGAAAAAATCTGGTCTTCTCTAAGCCAACAACATGAACAATTGCCAGATTATCTTTATCGCTTTATTTTTGGAACCAGAAGTATCATTTTAATGTGGAGAAACAAAGTCCAAAAGTAATTGAGGGATATTTAAGTGTTTTACATATTAACAAATTATAATCTAACAATATTTTAGTAACTCATAACTTTAAATACACCTCTGAATTTTTATTCTACCATTGATTTCATGTTGTATCATGCTGGATTTTATTGCTGTAGACTTTCTTCTTTGAAGCCATATGACTGCATTTTCTCAACATCAAAGCAGTAGATGTTTTAAATCAGTTTAGTCCAACACCTATCAAAGCCAAATATAAATTGAAATTAAGGAAAATTTAACTGAAGATTATGTTCACTGTCTCCTCTTAGAAATCTTGAATCTTATCTGTTAAGAAAATCAGACCATCAGAACATCAGAATTTGGATCAATTAATTTGAATTAGATTACAGAAAATTAAATAACACATGTTTTACAGTGACATAGAAGAGATACAGGTAGTTACTGAGCCAACTAAAAAAATTTCTTGCTAGATGGAACATCTCAAAGTAAAAACAAATGTAGCTCTGCTGGAACTATAGCAATTAAAGGAGAAAAAACAAACTCAGTAAAGCTTATTGAAGAGCCCAAAAGAGAATAATTTCATCATCCTAAGAAAAGCATCTTGTCCCTTCAAGGTAACCCTATAATTCCAGATAATTCTGGGTAAATGATTCTACTATAAAGTGGGATACAATTGAAGAGAGATAAAGTAAAAAGGGAATCTCATGTTAGGAACAGTAGAAGACAACTTGAGAAATAAAATACTTCCATGGAGCAAAACTACTTGAGCTGTCTATACAGAAAAGTGCACTCAGATTCCCTGATGCTTTTGAACTATTAGATCACACATTATTCATGGGGTTTCTTTGGTGGCCAGTAAGGGTTAGAGCTGAACTAACACTGCATTCCTTTTCACAGAGGAACTAACTGATGAATATTGTGTACTTTCCACTTCCAAGAATATTCATGTGAAATCCATATTATACTTTCTATAAAGATGATTTTGAGAACAGTATCCACTGAAAATTTTAGCATCTCCAAAAGTCCACCATGAGAAATGTCTTATAAGATTCACTATTAGGAAAAGTTATGTGTCAGTTAAAAAGCACAAGTATTTCTTTGATTTTGATAATAATAGTCCAAAAATTGATTATACTTTAATTTTATGACCCAAATACAGCCATTTATTTTTTAAGAGCAAAATTTTAAATTTAAATGCAATAGCTAAAGCCTTGACTTTGGAAATGGATAAGGTTCAGTTTGAATTTAGTAGTTGTATAACAGAAGCCAGATTATTTAGTGTCTCACGAACTTTCAATTTTCTTACAATATGGAAATAACAGTTCTCAAGCCACTAAATATTGAAAAACACAACTAAAGAATGTATTTACAGTAATAAAAATATGATTAACAATTATCTGCTGAACATTTAGTATATAGCAGTTTCTATGCTGAACTTATCCATGCTGTACCTCATCTCACTTATGATGACACTGTGAGGTGAACAGCAATACCTCATTCACAAACGCTTCTGTTTGTGAACAGTTCAGTTTGTAAACACCAAATTTTCTGCAAAAATTTGCCTCTATCACCTCCACATTGGGTGATAAAAAGGATCACAGTTATTTTCCCCATAGGAACACAAACACAGCTATCTCTCCCACTCTGACACATAGTTGTGGCTTCCTCTACTGGAGATTGCAGTCACAGACAGACCTGTGTACAACTATTACAAAGCTTTTTGTGTGGTTTTTAGCACATAGAGTACTGTGCATACAGTGTTATTTAATCCAGCATGGCTCCAAAGAAAGTACAGAGCAAGTATGGTGGTAAAAAGTACAGAGTGGTAATTAAGGTAAAAGAATATGCAGAACAGTAATGAAGGTAACAAGAAAGTGCAGAGTAAGAGCGGTAAGAAGGTTTTTTTTAAAGAGCCATGGAATTGAAGCAGGAAACTGTAGAAAAGCATGTGCATAGTATTCATGTGACTGATTCTAACCTCGAAGTACAAGATGGTAAACTCCACAAGCTCAACTATCTTGAAGAATAAAAATGCCATCAAAGGAGCTGATGTGGCAGAAGAAGCAACAATGTTAGCCAAGAACACAAGTGCTGGAAGAAGTGGACAAACTTTTGTTAGTGTGGTTGGATGAGAAACAGCTAGCAGGTGATAGCTTTAGTGAAGCTATAAACTGAAAAAACCAAGAAATGGCACAGTGTTTTTTCTGGAAGAAAGCCCCTCTGCAATTACAACTAGTGATGAACTTAAAGCCAATAGAGGGTGGTTTGATAAATTCCACAAGAGGAGTGGCATCAACAGTGCGATAAGACATGATGAGGCTTCCACTTCGGGAAGTCCACTGCAGAAGCCTACAAGAAAGAATTCGCAGACTTGATGAACACAGAAGGATACATCACTCAACCAACGTTCAACTACCATGAAACGGGTTCTTCTGGAATAAGAAAAGAATGCATATCACACAGGAGGAAGAGGTACTGCCAGGGAACAAGCCTATGAAGGACAAATTAACTCTTTTGCTGTGTGCAAATGTAAGTGCTGACCTGAAGATTAAGTCACTACTGATGGACCATTCCTAGACCCCTTATGCCTTCAAGGAACAGAACGTAAACCAGCCCAGACTGTCTGTCATGTGGAGGCCATTGCAGACAACTGTACATGGACTGGTTGCATTATATGACAACAAACTGCCTGACAGTTGCTTTCTTCTGATAGACAATGTCCTGGCACACCTGCAAGCCTTAGTGGATGCTGAGTAAGACTTCACAGAGGGTAAGTGCATTCCCTGCAACATAACATCTTTTCTGCAGCACATGGGCCAGCAAATGATGTGCAGCTTCAAGAAGTTCTACACAAAGTCACTCTTCACCAGGTGCTGAAGAGATCTCCTTGACTCTGAAAGAGTTCTGAAAGAAAAATTTCAATATCTTCCACTGCAACGATCTCATTGATAAAGCCTGGGAAGATGCCATGCACCAGACCTTAAATTCAGCCTGGAGGAAACGCTGGCAGAATGTATAACAACATGGCTTTGAAGGGTCTGATGCACAGATAGTGGAGGACATTGTGTCCATGGGCAAGAGTATGGGTCTGGACATCAATGGTGCAGACACAAAGGAGCTTGTTGAGGAGCTGATGGTGAAGAACTTGCAGAACTCCAGAGTGAGCTGCAGAAGGCACTTATTGCGGAGCTTTCCACTGAGGAAGAGGAAGAGAGGCAGGAGGTAGGCGGCGACGTGGTAAAATCCATGCTGGAAAAATGGAATGAGTGCCAGGATGTCTTTGAGAAGCACCACTCCAACATAATTGTAATGAACAGTGTTGACTCTGGTGGACAATAATGTGATCTCTCATTTCTGGAAGGTTAAGCAGTGCAGGAAAAAAGCAATGTTACACAGATTTTGCATCAAAATTGACCTTACAGCTAATAGATAAAGAAGAGACAAAAACTCTGAAGGAGATCTCACCAGTGTTTTATGGAGAGGAGCTCACCCTCCAAACAGTAACCTCCTCCACACCTACCTGCCTGCCTTCCATGACAGAAGTTGCTTCAAGCAAGGTTAGTGTTATATCTCTTCATACAGCACTTTACTGTACTGTACTTTGTTTCCCTTTTTGTGCTTAGAAAAATATATATGATCCAGAACAGATTAACCTCATTTACATTGAATCTTATAGGAAAATTTGATTAGGTTCTCAGCCAAAATCAGTTCACAACCACGTTTGCAGGAGTCAGAATAGATTAACCTTATTTACATTGAACCTCATGGGGAAATTCGATTTGGTTTGTGACCAATTCATGGAACATCAGAATCGACCAAAATCATGGAACAAATTAAGTTCATGAATTGAGGTACCTCTGAATTATTATTATTATTGTTTGACATCTGACCTTGCTAATATCTAAAGAGCCTGAGTAACTGCTCAAAATTGAAGAATTTAAACAAAGTTATTCATAATCACCTAAACTGGTTACAACCCAAATGTCCTTCCACTCATAAATGGATTACCAAGTGGTGGTATATCCACACAACGGACTGTTTTTCTCAGAATAAATAACAGTAAACTACTGATGCATTTGGATGGATGACTCTCAAAAGCATTTCACTAAGTGAAAAAAGTCAGATGCATGAAGCTATGTTTTATTATATAATCCACTGATAAGACATTCTGGAAAGGCAGAATTATAGGGAAAAAATCAGATCTGTGGTTTTCAGGAGCTGGAAAAGCTGGGAGGGTTGAAAGGAAACTTTCAGACAGATATAAATATTCTAACCTGATTTTTTGGTAAAGGTTTCAGGACATTTTTTGTTTCTTAAGGTTATCAAACGAGACACTTAACAGAAAAAGGTAAGTTTATATTCATGAATTATACTTCAATAAAGCTTACTTTAAGCAAGAAATCAAAGGCTGAGGATGCATCTCAATGATTGAGTACTTGCTGAGCATGAGTGAGACCCTGAATTCAATCCACAGTGAGACAGGACACTAGGGCATGCAAAGCTGCTGGGGAAGTTGGAGTGACCTTGTTAATTACAAATACCAGGACATAGCCACAGAACAGCTCCCAAGCCTCTGCATGTGGCCCCCTCACGAGAACTCCCTACAGGATTTTGACAGGATGGCATAGAGCTGAAGTCAACCTGAAGAGTAGGTGATACGAAAAGAACAGTCCATATTGAGCTCTTGGCTACTGTGTTCTTTTACAGTCGTTCACTCTCACAGTGTAGAATCTACTTTTTTTTCTTACTCTTACTTGGCCCAAATATGCTCCACATAGCCTGTTTCTTTTACCACTTTAATAAATGTAAAATTTTGCTACTGTTTATGCTTGTCTTGACTAGTTCTTTGCTCAAGACAGAAAGAATTTAGAAACCACTCCTAGAAGGAGAGTCCAGTTCAGTATTACTAAGACTCAAAAAAAAAAAATAAAGGTTTTAGGCTGGAGATATATCCAGGAGTACAGAACTTGCCTAGTGTATACAAGGCTGTGTGTTCAATCTCCAGTATCAAAATAAACAAATTAATTAATTAATTATATGAAATGGTCATTGATAGAAAGAAACACAACAAAATGTAGTGTCAGCAAAGAAAGTATTTTGTAGAAGCGGGGGTTGTCAGCTGTCTTGTGCTCCTGAGGGGTCAAGGAAGAGGACAAACTGAGTCTGGGATTGGCATCCCAGTGTTGGGGACCCTGAAGAAAAGCAGTCTGCATTGATCAGTGAGCACGGAAACTCTGGTGGAGCAAATGGAGAAATTATGAAATGATGGCATTTTTCTTTAAAGATACAGAAAGATGAGATGTTTACTAGAGCACGTTCATTAGACGTTCATTAGTTGGTGAAATAATTGTTTCATTTGTTGTAATAAAGGAGATGTTAAGGCATATGTGTATGCAAAAATTATCAAAAAGGGGAAAATGGATGCTGCAAAAGAAGGAATAATTCGACAATAAACCCTGATAAATACAGTAAGTACATGCCATCCCTATACAAAAGGAGGAATGTCTTCAGGAGTGCTTCCTGGTCAAAAAGTTGAACTTGACTATACATAATTATAACATTGTACCCTGCTAATGTATGAAAATATATCTCAGAATAAAGCAGGATAGATACCATCTGAAGAAAGCAGAAGGAAGTCGTGCTTTACAGACACCTGAATTGAGCAGATTGGAATAGTTGGTAAGGCAGTAAGCCCTATGATTTCTGTCAAGACAAATAGGAAGTAAAGTGAATCTGGTTACACTTTTCTTTTACAAGAGAGACTGGCAGGTTCATTTACAGAGACAGTTTTTCTTCACCTTATATTCTGGCAGGAATTCACCATGTGTTGAGGGGATTCTGAGCAAGTTCTATAACTGCGGTGTGTTATAAGACCTAAGCCATTCACCTCTCAGCTGCCTGGGAAGGCACAGAAACAGTGTGAGGGCTCAACCCAGGGAAAGAGCTTCTGTGAGAAACTGTGATGAAAACTCAGCACAGATGTGATTTGGCTGAGAGGGGACGTACGCAAACAGATTCTCAAAACAGAGTGGATAAGCACTGAACGATGCAAATGCAGGGGTTCTTCCATTAACTGCAGAAAACCTTACCCAAAATAGCACACATTTCTTATCTGTTCCCTGCTTTTGTCCTATATTGCTCACTGATTTGCAAGCTTCACGAGGAGCTAGGAATTGATTACAACTGAACCTCAGCCTACACGTATGGCTCTGGACTATATCAACCCTCAACTATCTGCAGAGGAACTTGTTCAAATTTCTGAGGGAAAAAAGGCAGAATCTACTACATGCATTAGCTTGAGTTAGCCTAAATGTGTAGTGGTATGGTTGTAACATGGTTCTTATCAAATACATATATAATTCAATAATTAAAGTGCTTAATGTGAATTGAATAATTTCAAAAAGAAGAAAAGTGATTTTGCTCTACAAAATGTTACAAGGAAAAGCTACATATAACCCCTAGAATAAAGAGATAATATTTTTCCTTTTTTCTCTTTTCAACAATTTTTTAAAAATATATTTTCTCCTGGATTTGTTCATTCTATTCCCGAGCTATGTATTTTCTAGGTTAAGAAACTATTCCTTTTCCTTTTATGACACAGTGTATATGATTATTCAAGAGATATTCGGTGTTACAAATTTACTTCCTTTACATTCCTCTGATCTTCTGACATCAGTGTGAGACACTCTGAAGTATTAGTGTTCTTCTTCAAGAGCTGATTGTTAGCGATTCTGAGTTTTAGGCCTCTATGGTGCCTACCTTGAGGTACACACAAAATTACATCGCACTCCTCTTATCACTGTAGTTCACTTTTTCCCTTCACTGTGACCTTATATCCTCCTTCAGTATAGCATCCTTTGTGTCTTTTGTACTCCTAACATTTCAATGATTCAACACAATGCTGGTTTATTCTATCCTCTTTTTGCTCCAAACTCTGTGTGCCTGCATTTTTGTAATGGATGGTAAATGTGCGTTCTTTTCATTAAAAGTAATCCTTTTTTTTATCAAAGCATAGCCTTTGAGAACTGCTGCCTTGTTATGCATGTTCAAGAAAGAACTAAGCTTCTGAAAGGTTCTGCCTGCTTTTCCAGCAGAGGCCCTGTGCTTTTGCAGTGTAAGGTACACAAAACAGGAGGGCATATTTCTTAGTTGTTGGAAGAAAAAAAGGAATTATAGATGTGATGTGTGACATAGATTCAAAAGGTGTACAATCTAACAAAACTGTACAAAAAAAGCCAAATTGGAATGATTCAATACTGCATAATTCAACATCCAGGCCATCACTTTTCATGACATGAGCTTTCAAATGCAGAACTAAGTAAGAAAAAACAATTTTTTAAATATCCAAAAATTAGCCTACATGTAATTAAAGAACTGTTGCCCAGACATACACCTGCCATGTAGGAGCACAACACTATGGGAAGCACTAATTGAGAAAACATTACTTGATTCAACCTGGGACCAAGAGATTCTGTCTACAATTAAGCATCCTCTGAGAATTGTAAGCATTTACACAATAGAGACAACAAAATAATTTTTATTCCCTGGCTATAAAGTCCTCACATTTGGGAAAGGAAAATACATTTTCTTATTGATGAAAAAAATATCGTTTCTCAGCCTTTTGGCTAAGATCAAGTATTGACAAAAAAAAAAAGTACTAACCTCTATCCTAACCACTCAGAACTGTGTCATACTTTTCCTGCCTAGCTTCACCAATTTCCACTCTTTCTATCCCAGTCATCATCAGTCCCATCAATCACCATCTCCAGCAAACTCCACCATACTTCTGGTTTCATCACTTACAAGAAATATGGAAAAATGCCTCCCTGAACCCATAAGGTATTTCACTATGAAAGTCAAAGTTGCATCCTGAACGCTCTCATTAGTTCTATGCTACTTTATCCTGTATCTCTTAAGCTCTCACAAACTGTCTTGTTAAGCAAAGGCTCAATGAATGTTAGCGTTGCAGTAGAGGAGGCCTGCCGAGGACTGCTGTCAAAAGTGTCACCTTCTAGTTCACGTTTGACAGCTTACTTAGAGAACTACTTTGGGCATCTCACTTAGTCCCTCTGGGTCTCACTCTTTCCTACAAATGAAATGAAGGGGATGTGCTAAATTATTTCTAAGTTCCCTTCCAACTCTTGCATCTAATTATTTCATTCAGATGGCATTAAATGTTCTCTTGAGTTTTCCATTCATCAGAATTTTGAGAATGAATGACTTGTTGATGAAAGCTTGTTGGGAATTTTGGCCTTCTCTGGGTTCTGCATAAAATTAGTCTACTTTTCTCCAAAGCCTCATAAATCCTTGCAAGAGAGTTAAGTATTAAAGAGGCCTTGATAACAGTTGGTTAGTGTAGTGAATGATAAAAAGCAAGTGCTCTGATTGCAAAAGCCCTCTTGCTGCAGTTGAAAAACTGGCAAATACTAATCCCTCACATGAAGCCTTTTTCTGAAGCCTTTGAAATACTCTGAAGACCACAGCCTGTAGTCCACAAAGGCACATGGATTCTACAGAAAAACTCATCAGGCTGGAATGATGACATGATCCAAGAATTGATTAACCACAAGCATGAGGTTTAACACTTGGGGAAATGTCATCAACACTATGAGAAAGAAAGTGAATCATCTATGTGCCTAGGCAAAGTTTCAAAAAAAGAATCTCAAGTGAAGAACAGATGGTGAGATGACAAGCCAAAGATATCTGACATTTCTCCAACATCTCCAAGACAGCGGCTTTTGTAATATGAATGACAAGACAAACTATTAGGGATTTATTGAGAATCTTTAACGTATTAAGGATGGTGGTAAACATTGGGTAATTTGAAAGAGAAAAAGAAAGAGAAAAGAAAGGAAAGGAAAGGAAAGGAAAGGAAAGGAAAGGAAAGGAAAGGAAAGGAAAGGAAAGGAAAGGAAAGGAAAGGAAAGAACGGAGGAAGGGGAGGGAAAGAAAATGTAAAGACAAAGAATATTCAGGAATAGACTAAAACTAAGGTGACTACATATAAAAGCTGCATAAAATTAGCTATAAATTAACTCTGCTGTCTAGAAGAACTAAATTCTAATGTACCACAGAAATTCAAGAGTGACTATAAAATTCCTCCTCAAAATTTTGAGACAGTATGGAGAATAGAAGAGGTTTCAGGGTATTGACAATAAGGAACTATTTCTTGAATTTCAGTGAAGGAGGAAAGCTAGCATCTAGATTTTATTCACTAAAAATAGTAAGGTGTGGTGGCATGGGCCTGTAATCTCTGGGAACCTGAAACAGAAGAATCCCAAATTTGAGTCCAGACTAAACAACTTGGTGATTTAGAAATGCTATGTCTCAAAATAAAAAGAAAAGTCTTGGACATGTAGCTCAGTGCAATCAATCAATATAAAAAATAAAGTTAAATAAAAAATTTGTAAATATTAGAACAAATCGATGTGATCACTTAATAAGATGACATGATCACTTAGAGCAGAGAGGTGCTTACTAAAAGCCAGCACAGGTCTACTTATTTAAAAAGTATGAAGACTCCAGCTGAAGTGAAACTGGAAAATGCTGAAGCAGAAACACACCTTAGGAAAAATCACTCTGTGAAAGCTTCTTTTTTTATTATTTTATTTTATTTTTTTATTTTTTTTGGTTTTTCTCCAGTACCGGGAACCGAACTCACGACCTTGCGCTTGCCAGGCAGGCGCTTTTGCCACTGAACTAGATCCCCAGCCCCTACTGTGAAAGCTTCTGCTTCCCTGCTTTTTCCCAAGCTGAATATCAGAATTTTGATTGTCATATCTAGGGAATGCTACTAGCAAAAATAGGTTTTTTAGAAAAGCATGCTTTTAATAAGAAACTCTAAAATTTTCTACATTCATGCAACAGAATAGAAGATCTAGAGAATGAACCCTGAACTGATGTGGAGTCCCCCGTTCCTCCTGAAAAGGTTGAACGCTTCTTGAGCAGCTGATATGCTAGGGAGCCACAAATGTGTGTCTCAAAAGTCAGATCCCATGCTGATCTCCTGCAATGCTAACTCGTTGAGACCCATGACTACTTGACTTTAAGACTTTACACACATGATTCTTGCCTCTCAGAACTGCATTGGTAGCAGAGTGGATTTCCTATCTGCAGTACGCTCTGCACAATGGTAGCTGCTGCTTTCACCAGATAATGGGAATCCCTCTCAGTGCGGCACTTGGTCTGTCTGAGGACAGACTTCCTATGCTTGCCCTCATCTGTATTGTCCTTGCCACTATCTGCAGCCTCAGTGTGCTGTGGTCGTGGAGCAGGTGGTTTCAAAATCTTTTTTGTCAGATGGAATTTCTTCGTGTTTGAAATAGGCATGGAGAAATGGTTTCCCATTACACAATAAAAAATACTATTACTGTGTCACTCTATTAAACATTGCCTAGAGAGTGTGGCTCATCAATTTGCAAAAAATATTAAATGAGAATAAGTAGCCTTGATATAGGAAGATTGACCCAAGATTCAAATTAATCTCTAGGTTTGGGAATACAGATTAATTATAGAGATGAATGTTTGAGTAATGAACGAAAACATCTTACATTCTGATTTGATTAAATTGATTGTATAATATACTATGTGAGTTATCTAGTTTAATAGTGATGAAAATATAGACATTTAAACTGATCACAAGCTCTCTATGAGAGTACAAATGACTGCCAAATATTGAATGAAAATTTAGGTCTGATTAATGTATGTAAATTGGTCATCAGAAGAGTGATAATGTTCCTGTATTGCTTTATACTATTTAGACTTCATTTGGTGCATTTGATTTTGTATGACATGATATATTTTATGAAAAACATTGTCATTCTGAACCTCTTGATTATTACTCATTATTATCTAATTTCTCCCTGGTCACAGTTCAAACTGCACCACGTGACAGAGGGTAGGTGACAAGGACTTCATACATTGTTTATCAATTCCTGTAGCTTTCCACCTTTTTTTATATCATTGACTTTCACAACCAGTGCCCTTCATGAAGTGATCACAGCATCATTTCCATGTGCTGAAAATCATTTCATTGTGTCCCCATGTATCCATACCCATTGAATAATGTTATGAGAAGAAACTGTGCTTTCACCAAATTCACTGCTCATTTCAAGAAATATGGATTTGTTGTTTCATGCAGTGAAAACTCTTTTGAGCTCATGAATCATTATGTCATATATTCTTGTCTTTTATGAATTTATTAGGCTGACATCAATTGACTCTGCAAATGAAAATCTAGATAGATCTTACAAGGATGTACTTATGATATTTGTAAAATGACAAACTACATGAAATTGCTAATTAAGCTGTAAGAAGAGTCAGAAAAAGGTGTGCTATCTATGTCTTAAAGAGAGTAATCAAGATTCCAGTGTCTAGCGATCAACACCTAGAGACTGCTAGCACAAAGAAATATGGTTGTACGGCCTGAGTAGGAGTGAGGGAATATGTGGCAATACTCATACATCTTGATGTATGGTTGGGAAGAAGGAGAGTCGCAGAGGAATCCATGAAAGAAAACTACTTGAGTGTAAAGTCTGACATGGAAAACCATAATTTCTATCCAAATATGGAATGGACAGCCTTCTGAAGTCAACATAGGTATCCAACGTAGGTGAAAAATGTTTTATATTTCCTTCCTTCAACTCTACTGAGATTTTTAACTTTTTTTTTATTTTAAAGAGAAAACAAAATAACCACAAAGATAAAAATAAAACAACACAAAACAATAAAAACAATATAGAAGTTCAAAATAAGATGATAGAAAATTAACAATGGTTGTTATATTACATGTTGTTATCTTGAACGAAGTTGTTCAGATTACCAGATGTAAGAATGCAAGACTGATCAAGCAATTATCTTCTACTGAGGTTTAATTTGCTGTTCTAACATTTAAAAATAACTACTAATAATTATTTCCTACCTATCCTCTTCTCTGATAGAAACAGGGAGATAGACTTTGTAGAGATGAAGGAGATCTGGGAAGGGGGACAGACAGTACGGAGGACAAGGAAAGAGAAAAATGAATATGTGTACGTACCAATTCTGCACTATGAGACAATTGATTTGCATTGAAAACATATACTAATACTTATTTTGCAAAATGAGATCAATATCGTATGTTTTCCTGTGAATAGCTTTGACTGCACATCATTCTTTAATATGCCATACTTCATATGACTGAAGTCTTTGAATATGTACTGAAACCCATTTCATTGCTTAGTATATGATCAATTTTTAAAAATGTTCTACATGTACTTGAAATATATATATTATATATATATTACAGTTGTTGTGTGCAATGTTCCATACAGGTCATTTATGTAAATGTTAGCTCTATTCTTCAAATCTTCTATTTCTTTACTTATATTTTTGTCAACCTATTCTGTTACTAAAAAATGGGTTATAATCTACTATTCTTGTGGATCTTTTTACTTTTTATTAGAAAGTTAAATAATGGCTCTGGATGGTTTGTTGTTACAGTTGTCATTAAAGTGTGATGTGTAAACAGTGGAGATATAATGTTTTGAAGACAGAATTTAGGCTTTGTTGTAATGAATAATTAAATTTGACAGCTTAACATCAGTGTCTGATTTCTAAGAACCTTGTATATGGCAAGTTAATTTCAATGCATTAGTGTCAGTGAGTAGGATTACAGGTTAATGAACAAATAATATAGATTTTTTTAGACAGGATTTGCTGTGTTGCCCAGGCTGATCTCAAACTCCTGTACTCAGTCTTACCACAGCTTCCCCTGTAGCTGGAAATACAAGTACATTCCTTGCACACTGCTAGTAAGCTAAATTATTGTAAAGCATCCTCTATAACCTAACACATAAGGAGCAATGAAATTTGCATTTGTTGAAAAGTTGCAATCATTTGTTTTCCTTCCATCATTTAAGCAAACTGGTTGTCATGTCCAATTAGTTCCCAAGGAGAGGACACATACTTCTGAACACATTTAGGGATAAGGCCATCTATCTCCAGAAATCCTTAGGGTTTGAAGAAAGGGGCTCACTACTTTCTTCAATCTCCTGTCCCTTTCTACAGAGGCAGTCTATCTGGCTTAAGCTTCCTATGGCTACTCCACTTTTGTGGAAAAACTCTTATTCGTTGTTATTACTTAAAGTTGTTGAATTGTTTTTCTTTTTAAATTTATTTTCACATCATGACACCTAAACTCTATTGAAAACATAAAGGGAAAATATAAAGAAAGAGTGATTTTATATATGTAAAAATATATACATATTATGTATATATTAGAGAAGAGCTCTAATATTTGGGTAAACTTCATCTGATGTTATGTTATAAAATGCCTTTAGTTAGATTAATTGTACTGAAATTATGCCTATTCCTCCAGAGTGCATTATAACCAATCAGTAAAACATCACTTCACTCAGACAATCATATTGAGCTTTGCTGGGGAATATTTTCACTATATTAAACCAATTTTTTGAAGAGTAATTTAATGAGAGAACTATTTCATGAAACTATTTTTTAATCATAAAAGTATATTTTTACATTTAATTTTGCTTCTATTTTAATAAAAAAAGAAAGAAATTATTTACCTGAAATTGGTCAATGACCAGTTTTTAAAAATTAACAAACTCCTTCTCTTTTTAAAGACTAGATTTTACTTCCAGTGTCCATAAGGAGAGAAAAGGGCAATCTACACATGAAACTGTATGATTTGATGTTCTGTAGTTTCTTAAAATCTCCCTGGCTTCCATAGCCTACCTTCCCGCACCATGTTCTAGAAGAGTATGTCTCCACAACCTGCCATCCTGTTCAAAGACTTTGAATCCGTGCCCAAGTGGATAGGAGTGGTGGTGTCTCTGATTCAAGTGTGGAAGTAAGAGGGAAGTGGTGGGTACTGGGAACCTTGACTTTGAGAACTGTGAATTGGAACAGAGACTACAATTAGTCTCTGTTGGCTGCCAAGCTGGGAGGAACTAAAGAAACAGGGCACAAGTTGCTACATTCAGGCAAAGTCCATCAAAAAGATGAGAAAATCTCCAAGGGAGAGCAAATTGAAAAAAGAGCATGCATAACAGACTCAGAGGACCCAGGAAGACAGAAAGCCTGGTTCGGACTCGTTAAGGGGCCCATTTCCTTTGGAACTTTCACTGTCTCATTTAAGCTGCTTGCAGCTAACATTGGTTTCTTGAGTGTAACAAGGCAGTTGGATTCTGGACCACATGGATATGGGGCATTGTATATCAGTTAACTTTTCTGAGAGATGTTGATATTTGCCTTATGTATCTTAGAAGATTATCATGAGGATCAGAGGAGGGAATATCCATGAAAAGTCTTTTAGGTCTAAAATGATTCTGAAACTTATGACATTGATAACTTTATCATTCTCATATTTCAGAAGGAGCTCTAAGACAGACTTGGCAGTTTTCTAGACAGACATGCATTTCACTCAGTTTCAAACGAGAACAGCCCCAACTGATGATTAGCTACTGATTACAATGAATCAGTCTCCATTACAGCTTCAGGTTTATTATCTCATAGGTTAGCAAAGGCGTGAGAGCAATTAAAGGTTGGTATATATTAATTGATATATATTATGCAGTCGTCAGACAGGAGAGAGTAGGAAGGGCATATTTGATTAGAGAGCATTAGAAGTGTTAAATAAAAACTTTATGCAACAAAAGAGAAGTGACATTTGAGAAGGTTTGGGGAAGGGCTGTATAGCATTATCCCAAAGACTGTTGCATTTTAAGAGGAACAGCGCTACCAAATCATTCACAAAAGCCTGGAAGATAAACACATGTATCAAATAAAATAATTATTTAAAATATAATTGAAGGGTTCTTGCTTAATAATAAACACTGTGATAGTGATATAACTTTCATAGGTTTTGATATTTTATTTCCTTACATTTTAAATTTTTATTAGTACCTCTTTGCAGTACATAATGACTACATTCATCTTGAAGTTGGTATGTGTGCTAATTTATCTTAATTCTTTCTACTTCCCCTTCCAGTCCCCTCAGTTCTCTCTCCTCTCATGCCTTGGTCCCTTTCCCCTTTACAAAAGATCTATCTCCATTTTCAATTATCTATCTTTTACTTTGCTCTTTAAATTATTTATCCTTTGACTTTCTTGTATAAGAGAAACCATGTCATAATTAATTTTATATGCCTGATTTATTTCATTTAACATTATTGTTTCAAGGAGCATCCACTGCATCAGTTACTAAGTAGGATGAGCCTAATAATCAATTCAGATTCATACTTTATTTTTATTAAAATTTTATAATTACAAATAGTAAACATGTAACTGATTTTTGTTGCTTCTAATATAATGAAAAATGAGAAAAATACTATTGAGAACTTTTCATATGGGAATGGATTATTCCCTCTTTTCTCATAAACAAAACCAACAGAATGAAGGTTCCTCCACAAGATCGTAAAATGATACTGCTGCTGGGAAACTCTTTTTTATCTGCTTGCTCAAATTGCAACTGCACATGTACTGTATGGGATGAAACTTTCTCCATTTTTCTCTCTGATTTCTGCTATTAATGTAGAAAACAAAAGATAAGTTACTTGCATCAATAATCTCTATTGAACTGTACTAGCAGGTGTAAAATTATCTAACCTCTTTTTGGGTCAATGAATGGTGAAACAAATATCTTTCACATTTTTGAATAAAAGACAACAAAATATTGCAATTAAAATACAATTTTATTAGTAGTATCATTTATAGGAACTATCATATCACTGGATTTTCATTTTTAAAAATAATATTAAAGTAAAATTTTTTTTTTTTTTTGGTTTTTCTCCGGTACCGGGAACCGAACTCATGACCTTGCGCTTGCCAGGCAGGCGCTTTTGCCGCTGAGCTAAATCCCCAGCCCCTAAAGTAAAATATTTTTAAAAAATATTCCTCAAGTGTGAGATTCTAGGTTCTACTAGGAACAGATTCAGAACTTCTAAGCAATTTTAAAACATTGCTTTTTTTTTATTTTGTAATCTATGACCAAGTACTTTTTAATCCAAAATAGCAGTGTTTGTTCTATTACCTAAAAAAAAGCAGTCAGTTCAGAGAAATCACTCATTTCTTTAAAGCCTTCTATTGACTAGGAATTCACAACTAAAAAGTTGGCCAGGGTGGAGTGAGTGTCACTTGAGGGGGGAGATTTTATAGTGACAAATGAATATCTGTTTCTTTTGGTGAGCTTTCCATCGGAGACTCAAAAATGGCGCAATGGAATCCTGGTGATGGTAGTTTTTATCATTTGATTGGGTATTAATTAATTTCTCTTTTGTTCTCCAATCTTTCACTTTTGTGCCATAGAGAAACATTTCTTTTTTATTATTCCACCTGAAAATCATGGGACTTTTCCACTTTTCAAATGACTGGTTTACAAATTTAGCTAAGGAAAGGCATGTTTCAGAATTACAAATACAAACATTCAGCATAGACACAATGGGAGGTGGTATTGCTAAGTCACAAGAGGCAAATGCTTGTGCCAGCAGCCTACTGAAAACAGAGATGGATTCGTGCCCTCTCCGACTGAAAACACTTACATTGGTTAAAGATGATGATATGAATGTCATATTTTCATTCAGCACATAAATAAAATAAAAATGTCATAGGATTATATAAACTAGTGATCTTCCACTGGGGTATGAAGGTCATTCCTTCATGAATACAGAAATCTCCTACATTTGAATATGAACTTGCAAATGCATTATGTAACACAATACAGTATGTTTATACTTTATACATTTTAATGAAATATTAAACAAGTTTATCTTGAGCTCATAATATAAATTGCAGTAGAGGTCATGGGAGTAAAATGAATGTAACTGTTTCCTTAGAATATGCCTTTTAAAGTCCCACATTTCTGTAACCCAGGAATAAACTGAGTGACTGCTCAAAGAAATGCAGTTACAAAAATTGCTATCATGTTTCTTCCTAATTTTCTCCTCTCCCCTGCTTTAGTGTCATGAAATGTTAGTCTTTAAATATCTTCATGTCCCTACCGCATGTCTCTTCCCAACCAGGTCAGAGGCAAACTGGCTACAAAAGATTTTGTTAAGGTGAGATGTTCTACAGAAGACAATAATCTAGATGTTTATCTCCCTCTTATTTGCTCACATTAAAAGGTTCTGCTACACAGTAGGCACAAAATTAACAGGTAGTTTACATAACATTTGCAATAATTGCCAGATTTTTAAAAAAAGAGTTTCTCAATTGTGTGACACTGAGATTGAAGAAACAAAACTATGAACTTTATTCTTGACTTGCTTTGCTGCCAGCATGTTGTCTAAAACATCTGCTCAGGTAATATGTCATATGCAATAGCCTGTGCAGGTTAGGCGAGTACATAACAGAAGTAAATGTATTTTTAAATGCCAAGTTTTAAAAGAAGACAGGCCTCCTTGGTATCTCATTATAAGTGAAATGACTTCTCATGTCATTCCATCAGTAGTCAGGCAGCTTTGGGGGGAGTTTCAAAGGTCAACATCTATAACTCTTGATTCTTTACTCATTCACTATTTTCTCATGAGAGAAATACAGAAAGACTATTTTCTAAGCGCACTTGCATTTCATCTAACAAATAGAAAAATTGTTCGTGTGAGTTTCTGTATATGCCAACAATCTTTCCAATTTGTTATATATACTGTTACCAGAAAAACAAAACATCATGGGAGAAAAAAGAAGAGTTTAAACTCCTATTCCTTCCTTATTTTCAAAATGTATCATTGCAGAAAATATACCTAAGTAACTCAAGTGATACGGCAGGGAAAGTGGGAAAAGTACATGCTTTCTTGGAAATAGAACATATTGGCTTTGAGAAACTTGAATCTTACTTTTGATGAGGACATCATCACTCAATATACTCCAACAAAAAACAGTCAATAAACTTAACAATGTAAAGTTGTTAGACACAAAATATTCTGTCTTGCTTTTGTGATTCATTAATTCCATCATGCAGCAACCCTCTCTACCTAATCTATCCTAGTGGCAAGCCATTTCTAGGCTCTGCATGTTCACAAATGACTAGCATGAACCAATTTCTGGAAGATGATGATGAAAAAGTAAATAAACTTAAAGAACGTTACATGTGGATCATAAAAAGTCAAAAAGTATGAGCAGCGTAGCATGGCTGTTAGCTCTTTCTCTTTACTGTTCTTGATTCATGTTTTCATTTGTAAACTCAGGTAGAAACATGAAAGGGAACAATGACATAGCCATTGTCATGCTGGGCTGATCGAGGTGGGGCAGCAGGTTACAGAGCACTTAGTATTAAGGTTACACACTGACAGTTCAAGGCTGAAATGTACTAACTGAGTTGATAAAAATCATGACTGATTGATTGACTGATTGTACTGGGGATTGAATCCAGGGCTTTAGGGATGCTAAGCACATGTTCTATCACTGAGACATTCGTAGCCACTTGACCATTTTAAAAATATTTTTCTATGCTCTTTCATTGTTTACCCCCCCAATCAACTTCCTTGTTATACCAACTTCCTGCCCAGTTGCAAAATAATTAAGAAACTCTAGTAACAACTACCAACTAGACTGCCTAATATCCACTGTTATATACTTTTCATTAAGGCCCGCACATTGTCTGCTGTTTTCCCTCAATTGTACTGCTCTATCAATAGCTATATAATCCAATAATACATCTCAAGATAAAAATTAAATGGCAGAGTTGTTTTTAATAAATTAGCTCTATCAAAGTCTTCCCAAGCTCAATATAATCCCAAAGTTAACATTGCCAACATTCCAGAAATTGTGACAGAGACGATGGAAGAATTATTTTGAGGACTTTTAAGATTTGCTCATTGTAAAATTGTGAGAGCAGTTGTTCTCCTTTGCAAGTAACACGAACTTGCCTATTTATCAGGAATTATTTGAAGTACAAACACTCCACATCTACTGATGTAGTACAGTGGGACTTCCACAGCTTCACCTGTGACTACTCCTGCCAAAAATGCTTACAATGAACTTAATCAAGTTTTTAGATCTAACTTTCAGATTATAAGAAACATTGAGGAAAGATGAAAAGGAAAAGGTAAAAAATGAGGAAAATATCAGATCAGTTAAAGGTGATACATTCTATAAAACAGTCGTTCCCATTTTTCAGAGTCAATGGATTATTTATGCATAAGAGATATTTAAGTGGCTAAGAAATAATCTTAGCACATTATTCTTCAATGGTTCTGTCTTTTTTTAAAAATGTCTATAGAAAGTACTTTGAGAACAACTGTTGAAATTTAAATATGGACTGAGTATTACATGATAGTTTTGAATTACTATTAATATCACTGACTGTGATAATGGCATGTGTTTAGGTATTTTTGGAGGTGTGTACTAAAGCATCTACAGGAGAAGTACCATGAAAAAATGATTCAAGTAGAAAAAAATGCTTATTGGATACAACTTTTTGCATACATTTTATTTTTCAGTATACTTGCAGACTTTTTTTTTGTATCAGGAATTGAACTCACAATGTCAAGCTTGCAAGGCAGGCCCTACGCCACTGAGCTGTATCCCCAGTTCACTTGCAGACTTTTAAAACTGAAAGTACCTATATGGGTTAAGTTTTGTCACTTATTTTCATCAACAGAATCCTTTATATATTACCAAAATAATTATTCAGTCTAATGGAATTTTAAGCTGCAGTTGTCTACAGTCTGAATAGAATCATTCTAGTAATCTGCTTTCCCAGACAAGCAAGTTAACCTCTTGCATACCACAAATGTAAAACACTGTTCAGCTGAAATTATTATGAACTTACCTTCTCTGCTAAGTAGAATTCATAGAATTCAATTGAATTATTTCTTACTGAGTTTAGGTCACTCATAAATACTTTGTAATATGTCATTAACAATAGAGCAACTAGAATTGAGTTTGGTTGATGTTAGCATACTTTCCTGAAATATCTACCGCCTCAGTGGGAGTCATTTGTTTCTTTTTCATCCCTTCAGTGGTAGGTGAGCACGACCTTCACAGCAAGTATAGAATTAGGTTCTAGGGATGAATGTTCAAGAGACTGCACAGAGACTGAATGAGGGAGAAGGTAAGTAGTCCATTTTAGTTAGATCCCAAAACTGCCAAGCATCATAATACCAAAAGAGCTTTTTCCTTTCTGAAAAGAAAAGAGTGATTTGGGGGGCAAACATATTGATTCTGGGTTTCTTAAGCTTGGCTTAGATCTCCAGCTCCCAAGTATTTGAGGGAGCTGATGGAGACACTAATACTTGGGAGGCAAGAGAAACAGACCCACGTGAAGACCAAGTATCTGGAATGTGCAGCCTTCCTGAGGGTGTGCAGCAGTTCACTGAAAGGGTATTTCTTTAACTAAATCTTGAAAACAAAATGGGTTCTCAGAAATTTTGAACATATACTTCTGCAGAAATAGTGATGTCTCCAAAAATGAGGGAAAAGAGAAAAAATTAGATTGTCAAGATTATTTTTTAGAAAATAAAACAATGAGTCCAATGATAAATTATTATGTCCTGGTGATGTAATACTAATGTATCATCAATAAGGTAAAATAACTAAGGTAAGATACCACCGCTCTTTTCTCTTTTACTAGACTTACCTAAAGTGAGATTAAGAAAAGATTTAATAGATGACTTGTTCAGATTGTTATCCAAAATGTCCCCCAAAAGTTTCATTGTACTTGGGCCTTGGGTGTCAGCTGTTGGGCTTTTGAAGCAACTGGATCACCAGGGTTCTAACTTCACTAGTGGCTAATCCATCCTTACAATTACAGTGTGATGGTGCTACAGAGAGGTGATAGAAACAGAAGTATGGCCTCGAGTCAGCACTGGTGAGCTTTTTCTTGATGAGAGTACAAACTGTAACCAAAAACTACAAAATTTCAACACAGCAGTTAAATCTGAATATGGAGGTTTTAGCAAAACAAACAAAAAAAACCCAGCTCATGTATTAACATATTTTGTCTAAAAGAAAGACAAATAACACATGTGCCACAGGTTCTCCACCCGTGGTCCCGCTGAAATGAATGGATCATGGAGTATGACTTTGGGGACTGCATCTGCCCTCTGACCCTTCCCTCTCTCTAAGTCTTCCAGGGGAGCCATCCGCTGAGCAACTCTGCTTCGGGACCCACTCCCCACCACGATGCTTCTCCAGAACCTCAGAAACAATGAAACCATCAGAGCCTTCAGCCTTCAGGTTTCAGGCTGAAGGCTCTGAAACCATGAACTAAAGCAAAGCTTTCTTTATCAGTAATTTTAAAATTATTATATGGTCAAGGATGTTATAGCTTCAGTTTCCATGAGTAGTTTGCTAGATCAAATATATCATTTTATGGCTATTTTGAAAAACAAAACTCTTAATAAGTACTCAGAAAATAATATTGGCAAAGTATATGAAGTCATATAATAGAAATAATACTTCTTCATAAAAAAAATTTAAACAAACTGGCCAAAGAAAAAAATAATGAATAAACTAAAGCAAGGTTAAAGTTCTTTTCAACATTTAATTGCTGCTCCCATTGAGGTGGACGCTCATGATTCATTCAGGTTGGAAGATTTGAAATGAAGGTAAAATGCAGTTGGTTACATCCAGTACTTGGCACTGGATGCCTCTAAGGATATTTGACCTTCTGGAACAAATTTCTACCTATAATTTTCTCTCCACATTATAAATTTATTGCACACCTTTTTTTTAAAGAGATAGAGGGAAGTTGTAGAAGGTAACGTCAATGGCTGGAAGAATGAATGGTTTGGTAAGTTCAGCGTGGAAATGTCCTGAATAAGCCTTCTCTAGGGTGGAGAAGCGAGTTCTGGGGCACTCAGTTCATTATTCAGTCTCTTGTGTGTGTAAAAGAGATAGAAAGGAATCTGGTCTTTTTTTAAAGGGTTACTGGCAATTTCTCCAATTCTTCACTTTTATTTTTCCTGCGTTCTTCCCTTAATCTCCGTCCATTTCTTGCATGACCTTTCTAAAAGGTTTCCTAGACATGCATGATTGAGGAAGGAGGGAATAGTAGACTCCAGAGGCCAAGAAGGATGAGGAGACGGTGGGTGGAGAGAGATTGGTAACCAGGGACAGGGTCATGGTCAGATAGGGGAAATAAGTTCTGGTGCTCTATTACAGAGAGGGTAAATGTAGTTGACAATTTTTTGTCGCTTAATTCAAAATACTTAGAATAAATAATTTTGACTGTTCTCATCCTAAAAAATGATATTTACTTGAGATGATGGGTAACCTAAATATCCTAAGTTGATCATTACACATATATTATTACATATCCTAAATGTACCAAAGCATTACACTATGCCCCATGAGATGTACAATCATTATCCATCAGTTAAAAAAAATGAACTTTAAAAAAAATGAAACATGGAAAACCATGGGAGCACACCAACTTTCTTTGTTACTCTTTACATTTCTTTATTTTTCATCCCCTCTGTTCTGTGTGGAAAAGAGTTGAATTTAAAGTCTACTGGATTTTAAATCTATGAAAAAAATATGTGAATAATCTTTGCTTTTTTCTAAAAACAAATCCCAATATTTTAACCAATAAGCGGCTCACAGCCAGTTTTATGTTAATCATCTATAAGAACATTGTAATATAATTTGCCATGCCCTTCAGAGCAGCATTACAAGTGGCATAAAATAATGACTTGATATTGTGGAGCACTTCATTTCATCAACAAAAATATCCATGCAAGCCAGCACAGCTAACAAATGAGCACACTCCATTCAAATCTCACCAACCTGACATGTTTTTCATTATTTTAATGTCAACTGCTCAGGAGCAAAATGGGTGAAATGAAAGGTACTCCTCAATTCACGAGTGTTTGAGGGTGGCTATCTCTCTTTCCATTCCGCCTGTGTGAAAAACATTAATGACCCAACCAGTCTCGGCTGCTTTTGCTTTTGTTCTGATGTGTGTTTCCAACAGATGCAAAGAACAGCTGGATCTTTTCCTCACATTATCTCTTTAACCTTGGAAAGAACTTCCATTAGCTTTCTGATCCAAAGCCGAGGAATACATGCATTCACTTCCAAAATGCACTAAAAGCTTCAAAATATATGTTCCAGCCTAATGCTTTTCCACGTTTTTTTTTTGTTTGTTTCTAATATTCTAAGGACTTCAAACACCAAAATGCACCAGGATTGTACTTAATATTAACTATCTCTTCCACACACATATACAGACCCACAATCCAGAAAACTAGAAGTCATTTTTATTATAAAATTCACTTGTATGCTACCATAATGACAGGAGATTTTACTGCCCATTTCAGAATGGCTGGTACATTGTTAGACTTTGTGGGACAATACTTATATAAACTACCCTACTGCATTATCACAATATATGTCAAGTATATGATCTAGATTGCAGATTATTCATATGGCCATTCTGCTTAAACAATCCCTGTCATTCTCTCTCTCTTTTTTTTTTACATATTTAACTTAATTTATTTAACTTAAGCTTAATATTTTTCTTTTTTATGAAAAATACAATAAATTATCATAACCAAATAATGAAAGAATGACAAAAGTTATTACACTGTGTATCATTATCTTCAAAGCAGTTACTTAGTACAAGCCATAAACCAAAAAGATTCATACAAAAAAGAAACAAACAGGTTATTATACAAACTTTGTTTACAATGAACTAAGATAAACTATTAGTATAAATGAAACAAATTTGTATATGTATTGAAATATTTTTAAAAACACCTGAATGTGTCATACAGAAGAATATTTGAACTTCTCTCTACTTTCTATTTACTGTGATGATAGGTAGATGCATAAAAACTTCAGCACTTCACTATATTAATAAATCTCTGGAAGCTAATAGCCATCACTTTGAGCACCTCTTGTAATTATAGAGGCCAGAGGGAACTTACTTTAATCTCTTTGTGTCTTAACAAATTCAGTATTAGAATATTTAGACAAGTTCTTCCTTTCCTGATGTATACATTTTTTGGCAAACTCTGTACTGATATATATGCACACATACACACACGCACACACACACACACACACACACACACACACATATGAATTTTCATGGCTTCCCATGTAAGAGAAACCATGCAATATTTGGAGCTTACGTTTATCCTTCATTATGGCACAGTAGTACTCCATTGTATGTAAATACCACATTGTCGTTATCCCTTCATCTGTTGATGGACATTTACACTATTTCCAAGATCTAGCTATCATAAATTATGTTTTATAAACATGGGCATGTATGTATTCCTATAATATGTTTTTAGCATTTTTGAGAAAATACTTAGGAGGGGTTAACTAGGTCAAATCGAATTTATATCTTAATTGTTTTTAGAAACATCTCTAATAATTTCCATAGTGGTTATAATAGTTTACATACCTATCAACAGTGTGGTAAAATTCTTTTTTTCTCACATCTTTGTCAGCATTTATTATTAGATTTTTTTATGATAGCCATTTTTTTCTGGGTTAAGATGGTATCTCAGTGTAGTTTGAATTTGCATTTCTCTGATAGCCAGATGATGAGCATTTTTAAAGTCTATTTAATGGCCCTTTCTTCTGAGAAGTATCTATTTTGGTTACCCATTTCTGGATTGGGTCTTTTATTTTGAGGGTTGAGTTTCTTTTGAGTTATTTATATCTCCTTGATGTTAGTCCTTTGTCCATGGAGTAGCTGGAAACAATTTTGCCCATTCTGCAGAATGCCTCCTGATTCTGTTGATTGTCTTGTTTGCTGTACAGCACCTTTTTAATTTGATATAATTCTATTTATTGATTCTAAGTATTATTTCTCCGGCCATGGAGTTTTTGTTCTGACAATCTTTTCCTATACCTATATGTTCAACACTTGCACCTATTTTATCTTCTGGCAGATTAAGTATTTCTGTTTTAACATTTAGATCTTTGAGCCAGTTTGATTTTAGTGTAGTGCTTTCTATACAGAAAGATTTTCTGTAGATTGCCAAACCCTGTAGAGTCAGGTTTAAAGACAGGCCTGGTGGTCCTTGGACCATGATTAGTCTGGGAAACAGACCTCCATCACCTGCAGATGGGAAGCCAATTTAGGCATCAGAAAAGCTGCAAAACTCAAAGAAATGGTAAGTAAAATCATATGATATTAGGCATAGTATGAATATTTAAAAGCAGCAAACTCCAGCAACTAACATCCTTTCAAACTATCTGTTAAGATGCAAAAGAAAACAAAAATTGACAACAATGTAGAAAGTTCTTTGAGTATTTTTAATATGTCTAGCTTTAATGTCAGGACCCATCCCCAGTAAACTCTGCATGTACACACAAGCATACACACAATAGGGGTGTGAATAGAAAGGTTGGTCCTTAATCACCTAAATAAAGGACTGTGAAGCTATCAGTGTCATAACCTTCTAGTTTCCATCAGGTTGACCCTTCAATAACTTAAAAAAGAAAAAGTAGTTCTGAATAAAAAACCCTACCAAAATTAGTTGATTTTTCTTTACTTTCAGATACAAAAGCCTGTCCATCACATTGAGTTCTGAGAAAAAATTATATAAGAAAAAGAAGCACTTCCCTCCTCATGTTGTAATAGCATTTTAGAAGGACCTCAGAGTATTACCAGGGAGTTGTTTAAAGACAGAACCTGTTAGGTACAATGGAGGATTAGATGATTCAATGTAGGGGGTATAATTGTGAATTGAGAAAACTTTGGTGAACAGCTTTACTTAGATGCCAGTATAAGTCAGGAACAGTATGAATTCAACTGCAAATGAAGATGATCTTATACTGGGGTCCCAGGCATTTACTGCTAAGGATTTCTCTGTGAATTTCATCTACTGTGGGAATGTTTGATAAAGAAACAAGTAAAGAAAATATTTGACGAGATTCATCTTCAAGATAATGAATAAAAATGGCCAATGAGGATCTTAGTTGCCATCTCAACAATGAAGTAAAAACTTAGAAGCTATCTTATAAAACATCATCTGTGATATTTCAGTATCTATAGCTCCCCATTGTGCCGGTTAATCTTGGTTATCAACTTGGCTGGACTAAGAAACTCCTGGAGAGGTGATGAACTGTGAAGGCATCGACTCAGCACCCCACTGATGAGCTCAGAGCTGCATGGCCTCCTAGGGCTGGGGCCTCTTCGGAGGAAACGGGTCACAGAGCTATGACCTTGGGGATTCTCTCTGGCTTCTGGTCTTCCTCCCTGACTCTCTGCTGTCCGCTTCCCAGCTGCCGTGAAGTGAGCAGCTTTGCTATACGTGCACTTCACCACCATGTTTCTCTCAAGGATCCAGCCAATCAGAAGGGAAACCTGTGAAGTCATGAGCCCAAATAACTCTCTCCTCTTTTAAACTGTGGGTGTCAGGTATTTTGTCTGACACAAAAAGGGGGAAGGTGAAAATGTATCCATCTTATTATTTTTGTTTTCCTTGGTCTGTTTCCTATAGGGAATGACATTTAGATACATATACAAATGATTGTTTCTTGGGCACACAAGAATCAGTGCATTTTTCTATGTTGAATATCTTGTGTTATAAAATCTCTAAGGGAGACAGTAAATAGCAGGAACTTGTTTACTTTAAGTAAGAAAACAAGCAAATAAAAATTGTGAACTTTCAGAGTAATAACTGTATCAGACACTATTCCAAGAGGTGTGTGGATAGACAAAGACAGATCTATGGATATGGGTGTAGATTTGGATAGAGAGGAGATATGGACAGGGATGAGGATAGAGAGATAAAATAAACATACAGATAAACAACTCAAAGTGAGAAAAAAAACAATTTGGTCCCTGTTTCTTGCCCCAGGGAGAGCAGGCCAGCAGAGGAGGCTTACCTATGCAAGTAATTTTCCAGCATTTATAACCGCAACTCGTGTGCAAGAAAAGGGCCAGAATTTGTGACTGGCTATGCTCAATTTCTACAGACTATATTGGAAATCAGCATGATTCTTTTTATTTTAAGGAGAAAAAACAATAAAAATAATGATACAGAATTTCAAAACAAGATAATAGGAGATTATCAATGGTTAATATAATGCACAGTTACTTCAAAGTAATTGTTCAGATTACAAGAGATAGGCATTTGATTGATCAAACAATACAAGTATAAACCATTCATTTCAATGAACTAATAGAAATTAAATCTGCAAGAATGTTTGGCCTTTCTAATTTCACATGAAAGGATTAAGCCACCACCAATTGAACCACCATCTTTTAGGGAAGGAGATGTAAAGACAGGGAATTCTAGAGCTCAACCAAGTAAAGGAAACTCTTTTTCATCCTGTGGAACATGGAATGAATAACTCAGAACAACTGCAGCCTTTTGTTTTTACTTTTTATTTCTTTTGGACTTCATTTGTCCGGAACTGAATCACGTCAAATTATTACTATTGCAGCAAGAATAACCCTATTTTATTTTATTTCATTTCATTTTGTTTCATTTCATTTCACTTCATTTTTTTTCCTTTTGTTTTGTTATGTTGCTTTGCTTTCTATTTTGGTTTGTTTTGTACAACCTCATCATTCTCTTTGCCTACTAGCTCATTTTCTTCCAATTAGAAGCACTTAGCTCTGTTATACATATTTAATATTTGTCTTTTAAATCTCCTTCCATAAGATTTTAGGTATTACTATCTCTCTCATGCAAAATGTATGTGACATTAATTACATAACATGTACATACTATTAAAATTGTGCTTTATAATTTATTTAAATAATGTGTTATAAATCTATTATTTTCCATACTTAACATTCTACCTTTGAGAAATTCCATGCTGTGGTACATAAAGTAGGCTCATACTTTGAACTCTGAAGCACAGTTTATCTGGTGTACATGCCAAACTTTACCTTTCTGTTCACTATTAGCAGACATTTGAGTTACTGCCAGCTTCTTGCTACTATATGTTATCCGAAATAAATGTACCAACACAGCATTCTCCTTAGGAAACTTGGTGAGGGCAAAAAAAGACAACATTTATGAATTGTAGAGACATAGATTTTATTCTTTAAAGCTGTTTTAAATTTGTCATAGAAAAAAGCAGGTAGTACAGAATTACCTTATTTTTCCTCACTTCTCACATTTTCCGTATTATTAACATTTTGTGTTATTATTGTATATTATTTTGGAGTTGATGAAGCAATACTAATATAATATTATTAGCTGAAGTCCATAGTTTAAGTTTGAGTTCTTTCTGTTTTATGTATCTGTTTGTTTGTTTCTTTTATTTTGAAAGTTATAAGAAGTATGTAAAGATCTCTAGAAAATTATCCTAGTTGTAATTGTTACCCTTTCCAAATTTCATAAAAAATTTGTTCTGTAAAACATAAATAAATATTAAAGGAAACAAGACTTCCTCATCTGAGTAACTTTGGAAACAACAGAGTTTTAAAATGTTGATGATATTATTTTATTGTAGGATTTCTGAGTGTTTGATATCTAAGTGGCCATATTACTTCCTAAAGATAAAAGGTAGTACTATATTGTCCAAACTTCAATACCAAATAACAAGTGGATTACTATCTACTACTGTTATTCCTATTTCACTTTTTTCCAGGAACATGGTAATATTATTAGAACAAATGAGATTTTCATCAAAGCAAATTAAGTCTTGAAAATAAAATGTCCTTCTTGAGAGGAAATATTTTGAATGGATTTGATATTAGTTTTTTTACAGTATAACATATTTTATTAGTTCTTGATTTTTGCCTGTTTTTCCAGATTAAATCACAAGTCTCTGTTTTAAGCCATGTGTAGAAAAAAATATGGCTGGTTATTAAACAATTGCTTACCCCAAAGAACTGATGATGCTGGTAAAATCCATCAACATAGGCAAAGGACTTTATCTACCACAAATGGCAAATCAAGAAAGTAGCTTTGGAGTTTGGTCTTGAGAAGAACAAGAGCCTCTGTGGGCTGTCAGCAAAGCCCAGGGTGTCCCTGGTCCCTGGGACAGCTCCGAAGACTTTGGCCACACAAGTTCTATTAATCGCCTTCTGCACAACGAGCACTTGTGCTTAACTGAGTTCAGGGTCAGTAAACTGGATTCAGTGTGTTCAATCTAAAAATACAAGCCATTGTTAAAAGGCAGTGCATTGTTAATAAACAGGAGAACAGTTGTCTGGGAACCTTCAGAAACTAGGTTTTCAGATTTTTGGCGTACTCTAAAAAAAACTTTGGGATTTGAAATTTCAGAAGGAAAGTACAAGTTGGTATTTACCATATTACATTCAAACATGAAATTTGCAATTTAATGAGCAAAGGACGGTTATATGCATTTTGTGAAAGTGAAAAATTATTCCAAATAAAGGCTATACATTAATTTATTTAATCTTTATCGTTTATTTTTGTAAGCTGCTAGTGCTATGCTTTATTTATTGCAGCTCATCCATATATAATTCTCTGTAGTTTAGAAAACTGCATCTAACATCTTCACCCCAACTTAGAAATTACATTGATTTATTTCTGTCTCTTAAGCCTAAAACCATTTATTACAACAACAAAACATCCTCCTTTTCTGGTGACGCAGGAACAAAGTCTACCCACTTACTGTGTAGGGAGCATTGACAGATGGCCAAATGGGGTGATAGCTTTGATTTTAATGTGTCTTAAGAGAGTAAATGAAGCAAAGGCAATCTTCATCTCATGTGAAAAGTTGGATTTTTGTGTGGCTTGTCGGCAGCACTAAGGTGCAATTCTCACAGCACTTCATTGATTTTCCACTCAACCATGACCATTCAGATGGCAAAAAGCAGGGTCAAAGAATTTTTGAAGTTTTTTTTTCATGTTGGTCTGTTAGAGTACAAACAGAATTCACTACACTCAGTCAGTGTTCGGCTGGTGCAGAGCCTTTATGGGTTTCACAGGTTATGAATTTATAATTTTATAAAAAATGATGAGGTTTTGTCCAGAGAATCATTAACATCATAAAGACAGTGAGAATAAAATTCACATCTCCACATCTATGATTTTAGCATATATCATGGATGACAAACTACATTGCATTACTTGCTCTAAGCTCTGAAAAGGGATAGACTTTGGCAGCAGGAGTGCTTGTAATTGAGCAATAAAGTCTCATTGCTGTAGGATGGCATGATATTATATACTGGGCCTCAAACTTCAACTTAACTTTAAAAACAAGTTACCATTTAAATATGTTAGCCTTTTCATTCCCTCTGAAAGTATGAAAGAGTAAGAAAGCATTTGGAGAGGGAAAATGCAGCAACTGAATCCCACAGGGATTTTAGCCACTAGATAACATCTAAACAAGTGGAAATCTGACATTAACAACACTGGATATTGCAAATTTGGGTAGAATTTCATTTCTAGTTGTGCAAATATTAGTCACAAAATCAACACAAGCCATAAGACCACTGGTCTGAATGTAGGGCTGTTCTTGCATATGTACATATATAAATTTTTCAGGTCAGGTACTTACATTGGTGTGGACACTTATCTTTCACCTTTCAGTATACTAAAATAAAATGAGAACAGACTGTAGTATCTAAATCATTTCCTCTCTCTTGCCTCTGCTTTGTAAAATTGGAAAGCCAACTCATCCTTCACCCTGTTTCCACTTTTGTGTAACGGGAATGATAAGATTTTACAACTTACAGCAATTAGATGATATTCATGAATTGACTAATAGTGGTTGGCATTTTATATATTCAAGTTCACTTAGCACATTGTGGCTAATATGATACAAGAAACTTTCTATCAGAGTTCATTTGTTAGAAACTTGAAATGCACACCCGTGTTATTCAGAGGCTAAGTACAATGCTGCCAGTACCAGGTCACAACAGTACTCCCCAGTGGCCAAATAACTGTCAAGTTCATAGCAAGACATACTGCTAGAGAATAAAGCCAACTTTCTGGGGACCCAATATTCCACAGTGTCACATCTGACCGACAGGGTAATGACATGGGGACATCCTCTAAATCCATGCTTCATCTACTACCATCAGCATTTTGGAGCATTTCTGAGCTCATTCAGGTGTGCTGCAGCCTGCCAAGAAGTGGAAAATGAAAACGCCAGCGTGCCATACATGGAAGGCAGCAGAGCAGGCTCATTTGCAAGTAAACGCTGACTGCCCAAGGATAGGAAAGCAAACACTGACAACATAATTGCAAATATTTAGAAAATGAAAAAAGATTTCAGTTGGCTGAAAGGAGGAAGAAGCCCAGAATCTTCCATCTCCATGATCATTCTAGTGAGCCTATAAAAACAATTTCTGCATTTATTTATTTATTTTTCTTTTTTTCTATACACTTACTAAGCACCCAAGTGCCTTGACTTACCCATCTCTGGCTCTTTACAGTACGTTGAGACTTAATATTAACAGCTATGCGTAGACTTTGCCTCCTTTCCCATACTAGGAATACTAAATTAAAATAAAAAAGAAAGAAACACTCATAGCCAGATCCTTGCCCTACTCTACCTTGTTACCCTAAGCTGAAAAGTGCACGACAAAAAGGACCCCCTGCATGGAGATGAGCACATGATATGTTGCTACACCAGACAGTCACAACTAAAGGCAGGTCAACTTAAAATTTGCCAACTTTACCATGGTGCAAAACTGGTATGCACTCAGTAAACCTTTTCCCCAGAGAGATACGCGGTGTGACCCTTTCCAGACATGCTGGCAGCAGCAGTCAGCCGCCCCACCCAGTCAGTCCTGTAATCATGAAGGAAACAGCTGGCTTTCTACAGTGGGCTACCTGGCTAACCTGTGATATTCAGTAGGTCAGTTTTCTGATTCATGATAATTTCAACTAACACAGGTTTTTCAGGAAGCAGCCCCATCATAAGCTGAGGTGCACCCACACTGTTCACTTTCAGAGTGAAAGGAGAGGCCAATCTCACGGACTCCAAACCAACAGACAGAAGCTGATACTGTCTGCACAAATCAAGACATGTGGTTAGTTTGGAATTTCAAATGCAGAGAATCTAGCACGTGAGTGGCTTTCCATACTTGAAAGAGAGAGAGAGAGAGAGAAAGAGAGAGAGAGACAGAGACAGAGACAGAGACAGAGAGACAAGAGAGAGATTGACTGACTGACAGACTAAAATAAGATTTTTTATAAAGATCAGATATTGGAAGAAGGATATTAAGTATGTAAATACTCCATAATGAATCTAAAATTTAACATTTTAGCATTTTGTTCAAGCATACAAACAGACTCCTTACCTTGAATATCCATGGGAAGATTAAACACTGCTAGCCCCAAACCCAGCCCTGATTGAATTTGCCAAATCAGTTTCTCCGACTATTGCGACCTGTATGCAAAAACAGCAGGCACTCAATCAAGATGGAAAGCGAAAAACCACCTAAGAGGGATTTTCCTCCCATATCCCATAACCAATACCAAATGAGCTCTGTGATGTCCCTTCCTCATAAATGTCTAATTCTTTCCTTCTTTTTTAGGCTTGGTTTATTCCACCATCCTTTTGTAACACTGTCTCTACTTCCTATGGACAATATAAAAAATCTTCAAATGTTCAGGGCCTTCAAACAGCATACATTTACTATTTTAGAGTTCTGGAAGCCATAAATCCAAAGCCAATCTCCCTGGGTCCAGATCAAGCTCTCATTAGGGATTTGCTTCTTTGAGTTTCTGGAGATTACAAGGCATTCCTCAGCATGCGGCTGCATCACTCTAATTTCTGCCTCTGTAGTCACATTGCTTTCTCCCTTCTGTGTGTCTCAGTCTCCTCCTGCTCTCTCTCTTACAAGGATAACTTTGATTGGATGTAGGACTCATTTGGATAATCTCCCATTTCATGATCCTTAATTGAATCACATCTGTCATGTAAGTTGTAATGTGTTGGATTGGGTCTTTCTGTGATTCATATGTTTAAGTCCTCACCCCTGGGATTTTAAAATGCAACTTTATCTAAAAATAGAGTAATCAAATTAATGTGAAGTTATTAGGGTGTGATCTAATCCAATTTGACTGGTGTCCTTTGAAAACAAGGATTTTGGACATAAGTATGTACACAGAGGGAAAAGAATGTGAAGACACATGGAGAGAAGATGGTCACTGACAAACCAAGGAGAGGGCCCTACAGCAGATCTTCCTCTCACAGCTCTCACAAGAAATCAACATTGGTGACATCTTGAACTCAAACTTCTTGCCTTAAAATTATAAGACAATAAAGTTCTGTTGTGCAGGCTATCTAGTGTCTGATCTTTTGTTATAGCAGCCCTAGCAAACTAATGCATAAGGTAACATTTACAGGTTCTAGAGTTAGGACTTGAAAAGTAGATGTCATTGTTCAGCCTACTATACTACCTTAACATGTGGAATGTCCACTTATTATCTACAGGTTCACCCCTTTCGACTCAAACTGTGTGCTCTCCACATAACTCCCAGTTACACTGCTCAGATATAATGAGCATATCCCCCCACGTGCTTAAAACCTGTGCTCATTATCATACCCATTCCAACCTGTTCTTCTATCACTCGTTAATAAGCATTTCCAGTTTGCTCCTTCATGTCTCTGTTTTCATATTTTCTGTCTCTTCTACTTGGAAAATTTCTCTTCTTTAAGAATCACCTTGCAATTTTTCTTAAAATTTCCCCTTGACCTGACTCTCTTCCTCCCAGCCAGGGCAGCATTGTAAGCATGTGAGCCAGCCAGTTGTCCAGTTACACAGGCCCCTTGTTTAGAAAGACTCAACCTTGATTAGTACTCTGTGTCTGCCATTTTGAACTTCTCAATAACTTCTGAACAGTTCTTCATTTTCATTTGTTACTGGGCCCTGGGAATTTATAGCCAGACTTGCCTTCTCAGTGAGCTAACAGAAGGATCTCTTTCTGGACACTTCTTTAGAAACTATGATCCAAGGAGGTTGACAGGAATAAACAAGTATTAGATTGTTCCAGTTAGATAAACTGTACTTTGGCAGTGCAAATTCCATGATCAGAAGCACCTTCATGACCTGTTATATAGAGTGTTGCCTCCTAAGCAGAAGGAGGTGATCAAATAAATACTGATCTTAAGAAAATTTTAAAGAAACAACTATGTGCTTAAGAACATCGTTGATCCTTTACCTACCAAGTCAAGAGGCAAGAGTATACTAGTATTGGGAAGAAGAGTTTTAACCTGGGAAATCAGGTCTATACTAAGAACTAAAGCTTCACTAATTCCCAATTTTAGGTTATTATTTGTTCAAGAGTCACTTGGTTTATTTTCCTTGGAGGAGCCCAGGTAAAAAGAACATTATCTCCATTCTAACAGACTTAGCACCTCCCATCAAATGTTAAGAAGCAGACCTTCCTCAGTCTGTCCCATGTAAGAATTTAGACAGTCTGCCTGGTCCTATTCTTGGCTTATCTCCATCTCCAAATCTTAAGCAGAGGACTGCCCTCATGGGACTGTTTCTCAGGGCATGCCATCAATAATTTCTTCTCACACAGAGCACTTATTACAGTTTTGAGGAAGCCAATTAAAAGGTGACTAGGGTATTCAGATGTAGTATATAGTATATCAAATATTGATGAAAGTTGGAGGAAATGTAAATGAGTTAAGCCAGTCCAGGAGTATTGTGGAAAAAGAGTGTACAGTGTCAACAGGAAAACTAAAGAAGGTCTCATTGAAATGTTTCCAATTAACCAAGGACCTTAAGTGGATCATTATCTACTCACATCTTCATGACCTTTCTATCTTTTTATTTTTGTACCCTGATAAACTTCATATGCTTCTTTCTCACAATCAGCATTCTGCTTTCTCATAATCAAAGAGGCACAGAAAAAAATCAACTCAAACACTTAAGATGTGTATCACATAGTAAAGAATTATGGTTGACACCTTGAAAAATAATGAATTTAGTTTTTGAGATCATTATTTTAAATAAGACCCAAATAGGTCTTTTTACACACAGTTGTTCCCAACTGATTATTATTATTATATTTGTTATTAATTTCAATAGAAAAGTGTTAAGAAGAGTATGATATAATTTTCAACTTGAGTTAGTCATGCCTTTCACTTTGAACCTGAAAACAAGAAAAAGCAGTAGACTAAAAGAATGATCTCAGAGGTAGTCAGTACACTTTCAGTGCAGTCCTAGCTGCATTGAAATTACTCCAGACTTAATAAAGCATAGTTCCTTGGTACAATATCCTGGGGTCTTTAGTTTTCACAAGTGTCTTAAAGAGTTTTGATGAGTGATCAAGTTTGACAACTGCAGACTTGTGAGTTTAATAAATACCTCCACTTTTTGAAAGTTCTGAAGAACTTACTGTTTAATATGGTCATAGAGGTCAATGAGTACAAATTGTGCCATGGCAGATTAAGTGTTAACAACAAAATGGCAAAAAGCATTGTCTGATTATCCAATGTAAATGTTCAAATATGCCCTTTGTCTCTTTCTCTCCTAGTACCTTATTTAAAACTTGCTTTGAGCCTCTTAGAGCAATGGTTTTTAAATTTTTAAATTTTTATAGAGTTTCTGAATGGGAAAAGATGATTTAGCACACACATGAAAAAGTGATAGTATATAACACAGCAAACTGATCACCTCCTATTCTGTTTTCAATGGTATAATATTTATTTATATGCATTTTTATAATTAAGTTTGTGTCTGCAATGGTTATCAGTTTCATTGCTATGATAAAATCATGAGAAAAATAACCTAAAGGAAGAAAGATTTATATTGGCTCATGGTTTCAGAGGGATAAGTCTATGGTTGAATTGTTTCATTGGTTCTGGGCCTGTGGTGAGGCAGAGAATTAAGTCCAGGTATGAAATGGAGCAAAGCTACTTATTTGATCACCATGCGGGGAGGGACAGGAGGAGAGAGGGGGAGAGAGAGACAGAGAGAGAGACAGAGAGAGAGAGAGAGAGAGAGAGAGAGAGACAGAGACAGAGACAGAGACAGAGACAGAGACAGAGAGACAGAGAGAGAGAGAATTTCATTATATCTGGGATCCCAGCCTGTTTCCTTCACATTCATGGCAGGTCTTCCCCTCAAGATTGCTATATTATATGCCAACATTTCTAGAAACACTCTCACATATCCATCTAGAAGTATGCTTTGCTAATTGCCTAGGCATTTCTCAATCCAATAAAATTGACAGTTGCCATCACCCATCACATATAATTTCAATCCAAAGGAGATCCTTTGCTTTATGATATAATTAAGTTCCAATATAGACCTATAAGTCACTGATTATGAACATTGGTAAAATAGCCTTTCCCATTCAGTTAATGTAGTTTCATTCTTACAAACTGTAATTGTCCCCATAAGGTCACAGTATTAGTGAGCATCTATTGTTAAAAAGAAAGCTCAAAACAATCTTAAAATCTCAATCTTTATTTCTGACATGTTATATTGACTAAAACTTAATGACTTGATGTAAGACAACAAAGAAAATGAGTATATCAGTCATATCTCTTACATGGAAAAAGTATAAAGAAATTGTAATGTTTAAAATTAGATATCTTTTGAATATATTAATATTTTTATGTCCTCTTTTTTAAATGGTTTAAAGATAAACCAATATTTGAGTTCTATGTCAGTGTTTCTTACCTAGAAGAATGAAAGTTTGGAAAGTTAAACATGAGAATTTGAACAAATCCTAAATTATTCTGATGTTTTATCTATGCATAGTTTAAAAATCAATACTCTATTTTATATAACATTGAAATCATAATGATCATCCTATTGACCCATTGAGACTCAATGCCAGGATATATTCAGTTTTTTGAGAAGTGACAGAACTAGCCTCCATGGTGATAGTTTTACATTCCTATAATCAGTCCCCAAATCCACATGATGACCAATATCTATTTTCCAAATATTTCAATTATAATCATCCTAGTGAGTATGAGATAATATCTCACTGTAGTTTTGAGAAATATTTCCCTAATATCTATGATAATCATCAGCTTTTCATATGTTTATTACCCTTTTCATCATTTTGGAGAAATATCCATTTAAGTCCTTGCCCCATTTCCATTTGGTTTATTTGTATTTATGTTATCTAGTCATAAGTGTTTCCCATGTATTCTGGATACTAAACTTTTAGATTTTGCTTACTTTCTAATACTTAATTTAACACTCACTTTATAAGATTTCATGGGAAAAAGAATTTGTGAGACTCCATTGGAAAATCATCTCTCTTCTTCTAGTGTAAGTGATTTTACCCCCTTTTTCTTTGTTACCACCAGGAAAATAATAATAGAATTAACTAGCCAATTTAGTACCCATGTAGGATTTTCCAGCACCCCCTTCTGAGTAATTTTTACCTTTAGCCTTTCTCTTATCCTTCTTCCTTTATTTTTTTGCCTCCATTATTCTTTTTCAAAAATATATGCATATTCTGAGATTCCCCAAATTCATTTCTTAGAAGATGCAGTGAATAAAGAAATTATAAAGCTCTTTCCCTTACCTCTTGGTAACAAGACAAGCACTATAAGTGATAAATAATATCTGACCTTAAGCAACATTTGTCTTTCTGCCATTTTACCTCTTCTTGTGCATTTTTGCTCCTTTTAGATACAACTGCTAACTCATCACCACTGTCTAACTCCCACATCCAACATCTGCACCCTCAGCTTCACTCAGCTACTCCCTCTCCCCACCAACAGCTTCTCCTCCCAAACACCCTATGCTTTTGGCCCCTATAGATAACTATCTTTCCTGCAAAATTCACCCTTCTCACCTAAATTCCATGCTCTCTAGGCCAGACTACAAAATTAATGTAAATATTACTGGATTTGAAATGTATGCTTATATTTCAACCTTCATGTGTACTATTATACATAGAAAATGTTTACTTTTAATAGATATTTCCAAGGTATGTTAAGAAAAAGAGGCAGAGGAGGAAATGGAAGGAGAACAAAAGGAGGAGCTAGACGGAGATGAGGAGGATGCAAATAATTAGGTGATATCGGATATCATGGAAGAGATAGTGAGAATACATTCTAAAGGTAAAATTATGTCTGCCTCTCAAAGCACACCCGTATGCAAACTTCTGACCTTATTTGTTAAAATTTAGACCTAATGGAATATTTGTACTCAATAAAGCAAACTGTCTTGTATACACCTATGGGCGATGAGGGATTCCCAGCAAGCCACCTGAGAACTGTTGATTCTAGGAACTTTATGTCAAAAAATTGTCACAAAGTTAACCATCACTGGTCTCACAATCACTGTGCAAACCCCCAGTATAAAGCACTTTAGAACTTGAAGAAATACTATTTATCATAATTATTGCTAATACATCAGTAAAATTTGTATAAAATAAAATCAAGAAGATGCAGCCAAATACTCATGAAGATTAACATTACCATATATAAGTTTGCAATTGTATCAAAAGTGGAACTTGAGTTTCTAATCTATACTTTCCCCTGTCCTTCCTTCCACTATCTCTTCCAGTGCAGAACTTGTTACCCACATCCTTCCTCTGCATAGAGAGGAGCACTCTGCGGTGTGGGGAAGCCTCTGTGGGCTATTCTGAGCACTGGGCCTGGTGTCCAGGCTCATCAGAGCTAGAACAGAGAAAGCCCTCCTACTGCCAACAGTCACCAAGTGGTAAAAGGGAAATATTCTAGTACAGCAGCAGCATATGCTGCTGTTCCGTCAGCAGCTCTGTCCAATTACTGATGTATTTTACTGGATTATACAGTGGATCACAGTTGTAACACAGAAAACTTAAGCTCAGCAGCAAAGCCCAGTGGAAGTCCCACTGGCTTAATGAATCCTACCTCAGCTAACCTATCTGAGAATAACTCCCTGTGCTAAGTCTTTCAAGTATTTATTGTGCCATGTAGAAAACTTTGGCAACTATGATTTTTAAAAAATTTTTGTGTTTTATTTCTTCTACTATGTTGTGAATACCATGTCTTCTAGCATTAATTCACTTCACTTTGGCCAATATACCTGGTGTAGTCTTGTTAAATCAAAGCTCAGTAATGACTATGGATTATCTATGTACATATCTGATCTGCATGTACCTATAAGAGAGATATTTGACCAATTAGGGTGTGTTGGTCTATAAGACTACATATGCCAGTTACTCTAAATCACCCGAGCTACCATCTAACTTGAAATTCAAAGTTTTAATCCAGCACAAATTGCACAATGTTCTGTTGGTGGTTCACATTTTGGTAATTTTGGACTTTCTGTGTAAGTGAAATGAACAGCAGAAGAGTCATTTTTATGGGGGCTAGGGATAAACTCAGTGGTGCAGTGTCTGCATGGCAAGTATGAGGTCCTGAGTTCAATTCCTGTACCCACAAAAAAAATTGAAAAAGATAGTCATTTTCATGCAACTCAAAAGCCATACCTTCATACAGTCTGTGAATAGCCAGCCACATATATTGGTATCAAAGTCCTTTTAGTAATACTTAAAATTCCCTTTTTAAAAAGAGGTCTGATCTTTAAGATTTAGAATTAGATAAGGCTACCAAATTTGACTTCTGTGCATTTTAGCAAATAATACTGCATTGAGGTGCTGTTCTTAAACGCCAGAATCAGACAAGATTCAATCATAAGATAGAAACTTTTCCAGGCAGAAAAAGACATAATTCTCCATGGTTGTACACATGGCGTGATCTTCCCATCTACAAAACCACCTAATTTTAATGATCAGAATGCTGTAAAGATGATCTTTTCTAACACTGTCATTGTACAAAAAACAAAATTAATCTAGTACAGCTCTGAAACACTCAGCCATCCATCCCCATCCCAGCAGAATTGTATCAGATGATGTGTGCTGGGCCTTAGGCTGGGCCTTAGGCTTGGCCATGTGATTCACCTCACTTTACCTGAAACACCCCTACTTCCTTCTTGTTGACCCTCTCTCCTCTCCAGGAAGGTTCCTCTGGATTCTAAGGAGCTTGATTCACGCCCAGCTCCAGCCAGAGGCAGGAAGCAATCTGAAGCGATGCCTGGCAACTCATCTGCCTTCAACTGTGATTTGCCTTGGAAACCAAATCCCAACTATGATTCTCTCTCTAGTTTGAGACTTACACTGCCCTTTATGGCAGCTATCAGCAACGTGGCTAGTGAGTACCAGCAGGCAACTGGAACAAATTCAGAAGTGCTCTGCATGCAAAACACTACAAAGACTTGCTATGAAAAAATACCTTTAAAACTCAGTATTCCTGTATTTATTCCAACTTAATAATAGTTGAAGGCATGACTATACATATTTCTATGAATCATTTTATCTGTTTGTTTCTACTTCTTTAATATGACTACTACAAAATTTCAAAACACGTATTCATGACCCATATTACTACATTTCTGTGAGACAATGCTGTTTTGAAATAGAAGCTGTGTTTCTAAGAAACTGTTCAGTGTACCATCTACTTCAGAGAGCTTGTTTGAAGGTTTTAGCAGGGAAGCACAACTACTCATACACCCGTGATGGAGGGAATGGTCCTCTTCTATCAGGGGTAGTCTTCTTCTTTGACTCGGGGCTCCTTTGGGAGGAACACACGTGGAGCACTGAGGGAAGAAGGGGACATCACCTAGCCGGCCAGATCAAGCAAATCAATCCTGGCAATCAGTGGGGTGACATGTCACAGACATCGCCCTCACATCTTGCACCACTGACATGAGAATCATGTTGTTAGTGACTGCTACAAATACACAACTTTGGCCCCAGCCCAACCTTACTAAAACACATTTGCAAGGACCATGCTTTGAAATATGCATTTTAGCTGGTAATTCTCTGCAGAAAATTGTGAGACCAGCTACCTACAAACAAGTCTCAGACATAATTTTACTTCCTCTCTGCTCATTAGAAGGGTAGTAAAATGTTGAGTTCATACATGAAACATTAAAAAATGAAGTAGCTTTTATCTCTTGCACACTTCCAAACTGCATATATGAAATGACCTACAGAGGACTGTGATGCTCAGATGCAGCAAAGCCCCAGAGCAGGACAGCTGATAGTTTGCCTTGGAACACTTCAGCCCCTGTACAACGAGGGTATCCATGTGGATGGGTGGTAGGTAACTAAGGCTAGCACCTATCGGCATAGACTTCTGAGTCATATAGCTGTGGAGCCAAGTCTCTTCCCTTCCCTTTGACAGCTCTTCACCCTGGACATGTTACCTTTACTTGTGTGTGTGTGTGTGTGTGTGTGTGTGTGTGTGTGTGTGTGTTGTAATAAGCACAGCAAAGAAAATGCTCACCTCAGCACTTACTGGGAGGTTAAAATCAAACGATATAAACAGCATGCCAGCCACATACAGAGTAAACACTCCACAGATAATAACACATTTTGTTACCAGTAACAAGGTTTACAACATAAATTTATTCATTTAGTCTTAAAGGTAGAAATCTGATTAAATACAATTAGAATGAACAAAATTTTATTGATTTCATGATGAACTTTCAGATAATGCTAGAGATTTATGTTGTAAAAATATTACTCTAAATTGTGCATCATTTACATATTTTAAAGTTAGCAATTAAAAACAGTATTTTATGCCTTGTTTGAATAAAACTTCTTAATTGAAACATATAACAGCAATTTTTGTATTAAATTTCGTTTTATTTAGCCATATTCATGTGAAGTCTCACAATTCAAGCCATGAAGACATTTCTCGGCTCATTCTTCACCTGTAATCAATTACCAGAATTTTAGGCAAGCCTTTGGATAAAATAACCTATGAAAAATTTAACCTTGCAAATTAAAAGCAGAAACAAACCTTACAGTGCATTTGTAGGAAAACAAATTTGTGTGTACTTTAACAAATGCAGTAGCATCCTAAATCCAAATTAAATTTCCATTTCCCTTGGATCTCAAGTGGAGTACAATACCCACCAAAAGATACAAATTTCCCGTTCAATCCAGGTCAGTGTTGGAGTAGAGGCATTTGACTGAATAAAATGGCAAGAGTAGTAAAGGCATCAAAAAAGCTACAAGGCTAAATGAAAGCAGAAGCTTATTCATCGGAGTGAAGGGAGTGCAGTCCAGTGACACAAGAAGTCAAATAAGCCATGTTAATGTGACAGGGACATGGAGGATATAGTGGTGGGACAGTGGGGACAAGTACAGTAAAGGGGATGGTTTCAATTGCACAGTGTTGAATTTTATTTGTCTTTCATGAGTACTATCAATTTTTAGCAGTATACACACACACACACACACACACACACATACACTAAAGAACTGTATATACCTGTCTCTCTTCCACTTTCAGATTTTCTGGTATTCAAGTTGTCCAAAGTAAAGCTTCCCAAATTCACTCATTAAATGAATAAGCTGTACTGTTTTCCAGACATTTTGATAGATACTAGGAATAACATGATTAATAAAACATGGTCCTTCTATGAGACTCACATTTAAATACTTAGAGTAGCAATATGTAAACAGAGCCTATGGGAGCAAGAAGAGGCATCATAACAGGACTGGGAAGGGAAGCCAAGCAAGTAGAAATGATATTGAGTTGCATCCAGAGGGTTTCATAAGGCAGGTAAAATGGGACAAGTTGGTCCGGAGAAAATGCAGCACAGTTGATGGCACGGATGTAAGGTTATGTTCTCTCAGAGAATAAATAGACCAAAAGACATCCAAGATACACAGAGGTTAATGGAAAGAGGGACTCCAGGGATTGTAGACACAAGAAGGTTTCTTTCGTCAAAGGCCACCCAACTCCTGTCGAAGACAGGGATTTGATCCTATATCCCTGAAAGCATGATATAGAGACAAATATGGAGCTTTCAGTAGAAATAATTACTTTATGCTAAGTGTGGTTCCATGTATCCATAATCCCAGGACTCTAGAAGGCTGAGGCAGGTGGATCATAAATTTGGCCCACCCTGGCCAATTTAGAGACCTAGGCTTAAATTCTTTCAAAAAGAATATAGGAAGCATGCGGCCAATTTAGCAAGATGCTGTCTCAAATTTTAAAAAAAAGAAGTTAAGAGGGGTTGAGGATATAGCACAGTGCAAAAGTCCTGGGTTCAATCCCTACTCATGTTAGAAAAAGAAACAAAAAGAGCAGGAGAAATAGAAGGGAGAAGAAAGAGGAGAGGGAGAGAGAAGAGGAGGTGGAGAAAAGAAAGGGAGAAAAGGCAGACTACGAAGGAGAGGGAGTGGGAAAGGAATCACTTTGATAGCAACATGGCGATGAATTACAAAAAGAACGAAAGCTGGAGAACCATAGATAAAGCAGAAACTCAAAATGATTTGGAAGTGTGTACAAAGGACCTTGAACTGCACAGGTCGGAGGGAGGAGAGAAAAATGGAAAGCATTTGGGTGTTTGACATCCAGCAGGTCTCTACCACGACCATCCCTTCCCCTCCTCCCTTCCTTCTTCTTTCCTCTTTCTTTTTTCTTTCTTTCTTTCTTTCTTCTTTCTTTTTCTTTCTTTCTTTCTTTCTTTCTTTCTTTCTTTCTTTCTTTCTTTCTTTCTTTCTTTCTGTGTTTCTTTCTTTTCCCCTAGAATACCCAGCACTATAGGGAATGTAGAATGCATTAAACTTCTTATATGCAGAACACTTCATAAACACTGAAAAGCAAATGTATGTTTTGAAAAGAAAGAGCTCATAAGTCTAAATCCATTGCCATATTCATTGCAGAAATACTCATACTATCCAAGACATGTAAGCTGTGAGTCCACTGATGAACAAGTGAATAAAGAAAATGAGGTCAGTATATTTGACGGAATAGTATTTGGCCTTAAAAAATGACTTTCCCATTTGTTACATCATATATAGGGACTTTGAGCTCATGCAAAGTGAAATAACCCAGATAAAGAAAAATGTTGCACATTCTTACGAATATGTAGAATGTTTAAAAAATAGTGAAATGTAAGAGAGATAGAGGATAAAGCTTAGGTCACCAGGAGCAAGGAAAGGGAGTATAATTAGGGAACAAAATTAAAGGATGCAAAACAGCAGATATGTAGCAAGAAAAAGTCTACAGATATGATGTACAACAGGATAACTGACTAAAGTTGATAATAGTGCACTGTATTTAGGATTTTGCTAGTAGGCAGACAGTACCTGCTCTGGGAATAAGAAAAGATAAGATAGCAAACATGTGAGATGATGAATACATAGATGTACTTCACCATGGTACTCTTTTTATGTGTCCTGTATCATCATGTTGCATACGTTAAATACATGCAATAAAATGTGTTTATTATTAAGAAGCAGATCAATAGAGCAAGTCTCGTTATGTTTTATAAATGCTGTCTAATAATGACTAGGCGCTTGGAGGAAGCCACACCACTTATACTGTGTCTTCATCTTGCAGGTGATGAGTTGACCACAGAACTGGCGGTGGGAAAAAGCTTAAGCATGAATCAAAGGTTTAAAATCCAGCATTGTTAGATGATACCTGTTATACAACTCTTTTTTTAAAAAAAGAGACAATAAAATAGGAATTGTACATTCAACTTTTTGCTGAGAACAGTCATGACTGAAGTTCAAAGAAAATCAAGTTATTTAGGAAGATACATAAATCTATTAAAATTTCACAATAAATAACAATTTTGTAAAGTCACTGTTATGGCTTGTGTCTAGATGCTGGGACTCTCAGTGCACCTCAGGGAGGAATGCTGGCAGGAATGAGGAAAATATAGACAAGAGACAAAAGCTGGGTCAGGTGGAGGCCTCTTTACCTGCTGGGTAAGAGGACATGACAGCAGCTGTGGGGGCATTTATTTATACTCCTGCAAAATCAGTACCATGTGACACAAGGTTGCCTAGTGGTTAATGACTGAAATTGTCCAGGGCAGGATATCCTTCTCAAGACTGACATAGCTTGACAGCTTTAGGCACTATGCCTTATCTTGCCCCCATACATATGAAAATTTCCAGCTTCAGCTGCTCCCTATATCTAGATGTCTCCCGAAAGCCTCATGCAGTCATAGGGTCATAAGTGTGGCTTTTACAGAGATGGCTGGATCTAGACTGTTAGATGCTGGGATCAAGTGTGTGTGTGGTTGCTAAATTATTCTATTGTTTGGTTTGGCATAGTTCTGGGTGTGGATAATGGGAAGGCATCCCCTGGGTGTGAGTGCTACCCACCCAAAGAGATTACAGCCTGCATAGAATATAAAAGACAGAAAAACAGCTGCTGTTGCTTGTTGTTTGTTGCTGACTACTTCACAACTGGCTGCCTTCTGCCTGTCCTGCTTTGCCATAGACTCTTTCTCCACTTCCATGTCCCTGTGCCATGCCACCCTGCCTTAGAGCCAGCTGACTATGGACTGAAACCTCTATAAATTTTGAGCCCAAATAAACCTCTCGTCTTTAACTTTGAGTGTTGAGCATTTTGTCTCAGCAGGGAAGAAAGTAACAAAAACAGGAAAATAGGTAAAATCTTAGCATAATAACACTATTAGTGGTGTCCCATGAGTTAGACTTCAAGGCACTTAAAAATACTGACTCCATATAAATCACATTTTAATCACACTTTAACTACTATGTAGTATATAAAAATACTGGGAATTAAACCATTTTGCTTCTGGTAGCATTTTGCCCTGACCTATTGCTCTTATAAATTAGTGGAAACACATGAAATCTTGAGTAGATGGAAGGTGCACAGTGATGCTTTTCCAAGTGCAGAAAAACTGCCTTCCATTTCCCACTGAAGGAAAGGCTGCATCCCCTGAAATCCTTTGGCACAAAGATCCTCCCTGTTTCTCACTCTGAAGAAGAGGAACGAGGAGATTGCAGCCCTGTTTGTCTTCTCTCACCATCTGGGTAACACTGAGGAGCTGGGGCACTGGCCTAGGTGTCCCCACAGGGCTCCTGGCATAGATGCAGCAGAAGTATCTGAGAGAAAAATGTTTATTTCTCTTCATTTCTGCTCTCTCTCATGCCATTCATTGGATGGCCACAGTTAAGCCAGTGGAAATGGGCAAACGTGTTCAAGATTCATTATCACTGAGTTCAAAAAAGGATCAAGACTATAGCTAAAATGAATGACAGAGCAGCATGGACTAACAGTGTTTTTCAAAAATATAGCAGTAAGGGGCTGGGGATTTAGCTCAGCGGCACAGCGCCTGCCCGGTAAGCGCGACGTCGTGAGTTCGATTCCCGGTACCAGAAAAAACAAACAAAAAAACAAAAAAACAAAAAACAAAAAAACAAAACAAAACAAAAAAACAACAAACAAACAAACAAACAAACAAAATATATATATATATATAGAGAGAGAGAGAGCAGTAAGTGGTTATAGAAAGGCCATGAGAGAAATTTAGGAATCAAGGACAATCTATGGCCCGGTTTGGTGAATTAGGTGATCGAGGCACCTGTCTCTGGCTAAGGGTCAGCTTCGGGAGATTATCTGGGATAAACTTGAGTCACTTATAGGAAAACGAACACACTTTGAGAGCATAATATACAGTGAAATAAATCAAACACACACACTTAAATATTTTGTTGTTTCTCTTATATAAGAAACCCAAAATATAAATAAAGAGAAAAAAGATAAATAATAGGAAATAAGGAGGTAGGTGTTTTGCAAATAGGAAGGGGACCAGGAGGTGGAGGGAGGAGGAAGGCAGCAGAGGGGAAGAGGGTGAAAATGAATGCAGACGCGCTGTGCACGCCTACCCAGCTCCTCACGGGGTGTAATCGTGGTGTGCTGGATGGATGGACCAGTAAAAAACTTGAACAAAAATATTTTAAAAGGTTATCTGAGAAGGAAGCAAGTCTGAAGTGTTTCAGAATGTTAAAAGGAACCTGTCTAGTTAGATTCAGAACTGGACTTTGAGAAAATGCTGAGAACATATACATCCATAATTCTTTTTAAAAATGGCTGAGGTAAAGGAAGTGAGTTAAATATGTTACATTTTCTTTCAAAAAAAGTGTAGGGGAAAGAAACACAAATCACTTTTTTCCTTTTCTAATCCTCAGAAATAACTTATTCATTCCACTTAGATGCTGGTCAATGACAAGCAAGAGTACAGTTGCCGTGTTGTGTTTTTGGCTTTGCATTTTGTGGTTCATTTTGTCTGATTTTGTTTCATTTTTTATTTTTCTTTTCCAACTTTTAGCCATGGAGATTTTGAAAGAATTCTTCAGAATAATTTACATGTGTTTGTCACTTCCTCTGGGCAATATATTTTATACAAGTAAATATTTTCTTAAAATCATGGGTGACAGGCATATTTAGTATAGAAAAATTTCTATGAATAGTTAACAAACACATTTTAGCTTTAGAATATCTCCTCCAGCAGAAATGTGTAACATAGTATTTAAGAGCATAAGGACATTCACATGTATCTTTATACACTTCTTATTCCTGTTAAATTCCTCATAAAATATGGTGTATCATCAAAAAACAATAAAACACAAGAAGTCCAACCATTACAGACAAGGCATACTTTTAGCCACAAGGAAAGGCCCGTAGTCTCACAGAATGTCCCTCCCCATAGTCCCTGCCCTGCCCTTGTTAACCATTATCAATTTTCCCCTAGAAAATTAAATATCTTTGTACAAAGGAAGTCAAAGAAACTTCTCCTGTAATGCACTCACCATCTTTCAGAGAACATATTCTTTAGAAAATTGTTTGCAATATATAGAAGTTTAAAGATCTTTGAAATCTCCTAGAACGGGAGTGTAGAGATTCCGTAAGATGACAAATGAGAATGTCAGATATCTTTGTGTACACGGAAGATGCTACACTCCCTGGGAAATGTTGTGTTTAAGAGTTCTAAAAACAAACAGGAAGAAAATCCAGGCTAGTTCTTTTGCACTGTCCCCCTATGAAGGGATCAAAATTCATTTCCATTTCCATCCTCAAGCTGCAGAGCAAGTAGAAATAACCTCCGAAGTCCTCTTTTGACTATTACTGGATCACAGGCATCATAACTGGCCTCCCGGGGTGCAGGAAACAGGACACAGGAGGAGCACCAGTGCCTGGCTTTTCGAAAAGACCCAATATTGTCTTGTTTGAATTAGAGTCCAAAAGGAGCTAATTTCACACAGCTAAAAAAATCACACTAAAAATAATATTTGGGATTTTCCTTTCTTGGCAGTCTGAAATTACTACAAAATATTTGATATGGCACAACATATTATCCCAAATAACAGTAAACATGGACATATTTTGTTAACTAATAACAGTCTCTAATATGCCTAAGCAGCCAACTACTGTCTTTCATTTTTTTCAGATCAAAGGGAAGAAGAATCTTCACAAAGATTTGGCTTGTCTTGGACAAAAACATAATATCCTTTACACTAATAGAGGGTCTTTGCAAGTCCCAGTTAGAGAGACAATATACAAACAGAACTAAAGACAGAAGGAAATGAGAGGCTCTGTGTGTGTGTGTGTGTGTGTGTGTGTGTGTGACATGTCACATGCTTGTGTTGTGTGCAAGTATGTGGACATGCATGTCCGTTCACACACGAGAGCTCTTGGCCATAGCTATCCATACTAGGGATGATGTGAGAAACACACGATCAAAAGAAAGGAAAGACGTTGAAGGGCATGGACACAGGCTGTGTTCACTCCCTCTGGCACTTGCATTTGGGAAGGCAGAGTTGGTCCTTGGGTCTGGAGATGGAAGACTGCTAGATTAACGCATTGCCTTAGTGCTGAAAGCCATCCTGGTAATAATGGCAAGAGCCTGGACTTGATGTTACAAGACTTGTTTTCCAGCTTCAACTTTTCTGAGTTTCAGTAGCCCCATCTGCAAATTAAGGGCATGAGTATTTATTTACAGTGAGTGATTTTAGGCACACAATGTTTTCTAAAATGCTGGCTAAAAATTATGCATTGTTGCCATTATCATCTTGGACACAAATTGAAACTTATGGTTTGTACAATACTAGGTGGGAGCAGTGCTGAAACATGAGCCTTTTAAAAATAAAATAGGGTTTTGCACAGAGTCTACATTTAACTCTTCGTTTTTGACAAAAAGGAAAACATAGGAAGGGAACATCGGCTGTATCATTTCTGAGAAATCATAGTGGTTCATCCAGGCATACTCTGGTTGGCAGATGTCTGCACAAATATGTCCAAGCACTGGACCATTCTGCATTACATAGCATGATGTGGCTTCTACTCAGGCTACACCGGGCCAAAATAGCCATATGTAGTCCTCAAGCAAAATACTAAACTTAGAGATATAAAAGTCTATTTAGGTACAACAGTATCAAATCTAACCTGGAGCTGCACAGGAAATTCAGACTTGAACAAGGCAGGGTCATAGTTTGGCCCAGGTACTAGTAAAAAGTGACTTTAATCTTTGATTTTATGCCCAAAAAATTTCTTTAAAAAAAAAACAAAATCCTGGGGCTGAGGATTTAGCTCAGAGGCAAAGCGCATGCCTGGCAAGCGCAAGGTCGTGAGTTTGGTTCCCAGTACCGGAGAAAAACCAAAAAAAAAAAAAAACAAAAACCAAAAAAAAAAAAAATCCCAACTCAACAGTATGAAATCATCATATCATTGAGAATATTGAAAACGATTCTCTTGAATTGATTTTAAGGTATAGAATAAGAACTAAGTACCATCACTGAAAAAAAAAAGTCAAACACAGAGCTAGCTTCAGGGCAACACGACCAAGGCCCAAATATTGTTACCCGGTTCAAATTTTCTTCCACATATCCTTCATGCATAATGGATTCATTCTCAGAAAACTCTCCCCTCGGAGGCACAGACTCATGGACTTTTGCTGCTTACCTATCCTCATTCAGATCCAGTGAAAATGACAAGATCTACCACAGAAGACACAGCCTAAATCTCCCAGTTTCTCCTGAGTTACAGACTCATCCTAGAAACAATCAATCATTGCTCGCCTACGCAAACCTGCGGCTGGCGCTCAGGCCAGAGGCCCTTGAGGAAGCTGGAGGAAGATGCCCGTTATCCCCACGAAGGCAAACAGAATGTTCAGAAAGCTAAAGGACCCTGAACAGTAACAGTCTTGATATTCTCTACCCCTGAAATGTAGGACTCAGTATCACTGAGGTGTAATTATCTTTATTTTATGATATTGTGACTTCTGGTACAGGTAAAATATGGTTCCAAACTGGAAAGGAAGTCCTTATGAAAAGCCCTGCAAAGTTGATGTAAATATTTCCTTAATTTGCCTAGAAACATATATCTCAGGCTCATTTTTGTATTTGTCTTAACATCTGATCCCCAAATATCTTCTCATTAAATCAACATTAAAAGTCAACAAAGTGATTAAACCTTCATCTGTTTATTGAAACAAATTTCAAAATTTAATCTCCCATTTCATACTAAGTCTCTAGTGGTCTACATGTTGTAAACACTGATTAAATGCACTCTCTGGAAGGAAGAAATAAATTGGCTGGTGTGTACACAGTTGAGAGACGGAATGTAGGAAACATTTCCAAAGCAAGTAATTACTTACAATAATGCCTGCTTCCCTACATATTTAGGTAATTGGTAATTGATGGATTATGTTAGTCATTAACTTAAGCCATACACTTGAGGTAGACAATTGTTACTTTAAAAATTCCTACATTTTAGATGAGCAATCTGAGATAATTATTTTCTAATCAAATTATATAATATGATCCAATTTAAACAATAAATCTGAAATCAAGGGGAATGCAGTTTGAGATTCTAAAAAGTTCTACTTTTAGCCCTTTTTTTTTTACTCTCCAAACTCTTCTTCAAAGTTACCTTTCTAAGTGGGAGACTCGGAAATCTTTATCTCACTTAGTTTTATTCCAACTCAGTACTACATTCCTCCACCTGGATATCTTACTTGAACCTCACACTCAAATCCATCCACAAAAACTTCAACATATTGCACACAAAGTAAATTCTTTCTCCTGAACTCATGATCTCTGTTATTGGTATTTCATTCTTCCAGGCAGTGAAGCTCCTCCTGTCATTGACTGCTCTTAGGTTACCAGGCCCAAAGAAAATGTTTCTTAAAAATCTTTCAACTATTGTCTCTGGAAATAGTTCAAAAGACAAAAAAATATGGAGTGTGACAAGCTATTTTTATTAGGTGAGATTTATAAATATTTGGCAAGACTATGTAAGCTGCAGAATGTACTGTTATTTTGCTGTATATGTGATATTCCTTCTATTGTTTTATAGAAATATAAATCTGAATTTAATAATATGCTTGCTTATCTGACTATTTAATATATACACTAGATAATTAAAACATTCTGAGTCATTCATAAGATTTAGAAAATTATTATAAGACTATTTTGAGATAATACTTATAATTTATAGACATAGCAAAACATCTTATTGTAATATCTGTTGATTGTGTATTTATGGGATTCAACTAACAAGTTCTTATTAAACATAAAATATATATTTAGTATTTCCTCAAAAATGTAAGGTACCTTATTTCCAAAGAGGACAAGAATTTGCAACATGGCTTTCTTAATACTCTTGTTAAAATTAACAAGAGATTACTCCCCAAAAGTGCCTTTGAACTTTGGTACTTTAAGAAAATTATCAAAAAATTCAGAAATCTTTCCATTTAAATATTAACTTTTACTACAGTTTCTGAGAGCTAGTTCCTGCAAGTTATAAGTAATGTAATATAATCATAATCCCCCTTAATTTAGCCTCACTAAATTTAAAATTGTAATGGCACGGAAGTAAAATTAATGTTTTTCTTTTGGCCTGAAGAAAGTGTGAAACAGGTTGGAATAAAAAGGACTGAGCTCCCCGTCACCTCCTCGGGCCTGATTTAGCCCCTCGTGCCTCCCGGGAACTGGGATAGACAGAGAGGAAATGAGGGGACAAGGCTGAGACAGATTCCACACAAATCACACATCACCTCATTTCTCCATCACTCTCTAGCTTGTCCTAATGGTAATAATTGTCTTTTGCTCTATCAGAAGGAGTGATCATTTCAAGCATGTACAAGGCATGACAGGAAATGGAACCTTGGCAAAGGAACTGAACCTTGACGAGATTACAGGAGCTTGGAAGCTTCTTTGAAGAATGTGATGCTTGATTGTAGAGTGTAATTATGGACAGGTAATCACTTTTGAGTTCTATTTTTTAAGAAATGATTTATCAATGGTGCACTAATGATTGGTTCAATTGATTTCAATTGAGCGCTTATTATGTGCTATTTTATTCTCTAGGAGTAGAGCAGAGAACAAGAGAACCAAAGCCTCTACCTTCATATGACATATTCTAATGAACCTAAATGAATGATGGGTAATTAGTAAATAAGTAGCACAGCAGATGATAAAAATGCTACAATCTTTCATTCTTACATCTGATAGTCTGAGCAACATTGTTGAAGATAGCAATATATAAGGTAACAACCACTGTTATTTCGGGTTATTTTGTCTTGAGACTTTGTATCACTTTGAATATTATTGCTTCGATTTGTTTATGTTTGTGATAAGGGTATGCTGCTACTGTTCTATTTCTTTGTTTGTTTGTTTCTCATTTACTACTCCCTTTAAAATAAAAAAAAAAAGAAAAAAAGAAAAATTCTCCAATCAAACAGGATGAGAGCATGCTAAAATGGAGAGATGAGGCTTGTTATTTCATGTAGGGTGGTCAGGAAAGATCTGTTTAATAAATTAGATGGCATTCAAACAGAGATCTGAAGAAAGGGAGGTGCATAGACATCTAGGGGAAAATGACCCAAATAATTGCAAAGGACCTAATGCAGGAGAATTCTTGGTGTGGTTGAGCACCAGCCAGAGTACACTGTGACTGGGGAGGAGGAAAGGGATTGCCAATTAAAAGAGATAAAGAAGGTCACTACATACTAGTCAGGGGAAAACTGCAAGAGGATGAGATAACAATCATAAACATCTATGCACCAAATATCGGAGCTCCAAATTATATAAGACAAATCTTAACAGGCATGAAAACCCATATAACTAAGGACACTATTGTAACAGGGGACCTCAACACCCCATT
>NW_004955444.1:19262876-19270848 GCF_000276665.1 Chinchilla lanigera
TGGTGTGTGTGTGTGTGTGTGTGTGTGTGTGTGTGTGTGTGTGTTTGGGATCAAATGCAACTATCACTGAATTACTCTGCAGCCCCTGTTAATTGTATTTTATTTATATGGTCTGTAGAAAAATCAAATTAACATGACAGGAAATTGTGCTTACACATAGCTTACCCCTAAACTTTAAGACACATGGAGAAACTTCTCTGTCCTTGACTATTTATGTGATTCCTTTCAGAAAAGCACAGAATTTAAAAGTTAGAAAAGTGATCTTTTGCTCAGTTCATGGAATTTGCCAGCTCAGGACCCACAGCCTTACCTTTTCCCAACCAAGGCGGGTATGTTCATTTATTTTCCACACAGCTATGGCAAAAAATAAATAAATAAATAAAAGGTTTTTAAGGCCTAAGAGTAAAAATAGTTATTTGTTCCTTTCCACTAATACAAACTTTTGTTTTCAGTCTTTATCATGAATGAAATCATGTCCTAATTAAGTCACTCTTTACATATATTATCCAAAAAATATATTTTTTTAAATTTTAAAGACAAGAGCAAAAAACAAAAACACCAATAGCATCATACCAACATAACAGACATAAACAAAACAAAACATTAACAATAAAAGTGATACTGGGTTTCAAAACAAAATGATAGGAACTAACAGTTGTTGTTATATCACATATTGTTATCTTCAACTATATTGCTCAGATTACCAGATGTAAGTATGGAAGATTGTTCAAACCATTAAAGAGAATAAAATATTATTATTAGATAAAACATTAGAGATAATACAGAGTTCCACTACACAAGATGGTAGGAATTCACCAATGGTTATTCCATTTCATAATGATTTCTGAGTGTTAACTCTGTATCCAGCTAAGCTGCTGAATTTGTTTATTAAATCCACAAGGCTTTTGGTAGAGTTTTTGGGGTCTTCTGTGCAGGGCATCATGCCATCTGCAAATAATGATTATTTTACTTCTTCCTTTATTATCCTTATTTGTTTTATTTCTCTCTCTTGCCTAATTGCTCTAGGTAATATTTCCAGTACTATATTGAATAGGAGTGGTGACAGTGGACATCCTTGTCTTGTTTCTGATTTTAAAGTGAAGGCTTTCAATTTTTGACCATTTAGTATGATGTTAGCTGCTGGTTTATCATAGATGGCTTTGATCAGATTGAGGTAAAGGCCATCTGTTCCTTTTTTCTGTAGGGTTTTTCATCGTGAATGAGTGTTGGACTTTATCGAAGTCATTTTCTGTATTGATGGAGATGATCATGTGATTTTTGTCTTTGGCTCAATTGTTGTGGTGTGTTACATTAATTGATTTGCGTTTATTGAACCATCCCTGCATTCCTGGTATGAATCCCACCTGGTTGTGTTGTATAATCTTCTTCATAATTTGTTGTGTTCTGTTTGCTAGTATTTTATTGAGAATTTTTGCATCTATATTCCTTAGGTATATTGGCCTGTAGTTCTCTTTTTTGGTTGGATCTTTCTCTGGTTTTGGTATCATGATAATACTTGCCTCCAGGAATGAGTTGGGCAGAATTCCTTCCCTTTCAATTTCATTAAAGACTTTAAGAAGAATTGGTGCTAAATCTTCTCTTAATTTCCTGTAGAATTCAACTGTGAATCCATTAGGACCTGGGCTTTTTTTTGATGGTAAGATTTTTGTTACATTTTTAATTTCATTTGCTAATATTGAGTTATTCAGGATTTTTATATCTTCTTCATTCCACTTTGGTAATTCATATGTATCTGGAAATCTGGCCATTTCCTCTGTGTTTCCATCTTATAACAGTAAAGATTTTCAACGTAGGTATTGATGATCTTCTGAATTTCTACAGGATCTGAAGTGACTTAACCCCTTTCATTTCTTATTGCATGTATTTCAGTTTTTTCTTCCCTTTTTTGATAAGGTTGGCTAGGGGTTGATCTATTTTATTTATTCTTTCAAGGAAACCAACTCTTTGATTCATCAATTCTTTGTATTGTGTTTTTAGTTTTCATTACATTAATTTCTGCCCTGAGCTTTACAATTCCCTACCTTCTTTGAGCTTTGGGTTTGACTTACTCTTCTTTCTCTAGAAGCTTGAGGTGCAGTATAAGTTTGCTTATTTGTGCTCCTTCTGTTTTAGTGAGGTGGGAATTCACCACTATAAATTATCCCTCTGAGGACTGGTTTCATTGTGTCCTACAGGTTCCTGTAAGTTGTATCTACATTTTCATTTAATTGTATGTAGCATTTAATTTCTTCTTTGATTTCACCTGTGACCCTTTGGTTGTTCAGGAGGATGCTATTTAATTTCCATGTGTTTATAGAGTTTTTGTGATTTCTTTTGTCATTAGTTTCCAGTTTCACTGCACTATGGTCCAATAGTATGCATGGGATAATTTCATTTCCTTTGCATTTATTTAAGCATGTTCTATGTGCTAGCATGTTGTTTATTTGGGAGAACATCCCATGTGCAGCTGAGAAGAATGTGCATTCAGATGTTGTTGGATGGAACATTCTGTAAAGGTCTACTAAGTACATTTGTTCACAAGTTTGGTTTAGGTCTGTTATTTCTTTGCTGATTTTTTGTCTAGTTGATCTATCTCTTCATGACAAAGGGGTGTTAAAGTCCCCTGCCATGATTTGTTTTTTTTTTTGGTTTTTCCCCGGTACTGGGAACCAAACTCATGACCTTGTGCTTGCCAGGCAGGCGCTTTTGCCGCTGAGCTAAATCCCCAGCCCCTCCCCTGCCATGATTGCATTGTTGCTTATTTCCTTTTTCATGTCTGTTAAAATTTGTCTTATATAGTTGGGTGCTCCTATATTTGGTATATAGATGTTTATGATTGTTATCTCTTCCTCCTGAAGTGGTCCTCTCACAAGTATGTGGTAACCTTCTTTATCTCTTTTGACTATTCTTGTTCTGAAGTTCACACTGTCTGCAAACAGAATAGCTACACCACTTTTTTCTGGGTTCCTGTTACATAGAGTATTGTTTTCCATCCTTTAATTTTCAGTCTGTGAATTTCCTTTTGAGCTAAATGTGTTTCTTGTATACAGCGTATAGTTGGATTTTGTTTCTTGATCCACTCTGCCAGTCTGCTTCTTTTGGTTGGTGCATTAACACCATTTACATTGATAGTTATAACTGACATGTATTGGCTTATCTTCATCATCTTATTTTTCCTGCTGTTGGTTCCTCCTTTTTCTTTTTGTTTAACTGCTTGCTCAGCTTGATGGTTCCTTTCTCTTGTTGATCTTGAAGTCATGGTCTTTTTTATCTCTTTCTAGAATATCTTTTGGTACTCTTTGTAGGATTGGTTTAGAGCTCATGAATTTCTTCAGTTGTTCTTTATCATGAAAATATTTTATTTCTCCTTTAAACTTGAAGGATAGTTTTGCAGGGTACATCAATCTCAGTTGGAAGCTGTTTTCTTTCCTTGCCTGAAATATTTCACTCCAAGCTCTTCTTGACTTGTTGGTTTGTATTGAGAAATGTGCCATGATTCTGATGGGCCTTCTTTTATAGGTGATCTGTTTCTTTTCTCTAACAGCTTTTAATATTCTGAACTTTTGTTGAGTTACCACAATCTTGATCACTATGTCTGGGAGTAGATTTATTTTGGTTATGATTAGCTGGAGTTCTACATGCTTCACTTAACTGTATGTCTGATTCTTTTTCCATGCCTTGGAAATTTTCTGCTATTATTTTGTATCAGTCAGGGTTTACTAGAGAAACAGACATAATATAAGATAAACAAATGTACAAGGAATTACAAGTTTGGCTTACAATGGTCAGCTACAGAGTTGGATGAGGAAGCGTGCAGAGGGTGTCTGCACATTGGAGATTGAAGAGCCCAGCTTTGGGCATGGAGCTCACTGCAGTGTCCATGCAAGTCCGTATTAAAAGGCTGATGGGTCTACGACGGAATGCTGAAGAATCTACAATGAAGGCCAGAGAGCCAACACCAGAAGGCTGAAGAGTCCCAGATGGAAGTCCAACAGCCTGCACCAGAAACCAGGAGACGACCAAGCTGAAGGTGAAGACTGGAGCTCCTCCAAAGAACCAGCAGCCAGTCCTTCCTCAATTCCTTTTTTTATGCAGTCTACCTGCTCTGGGGAGATGGGGGTGGTCCTCTACACCTACACCCTCTGCATGCGTTCCTCTTGCACAGGCTTAGGATGAATACAAAGTAAGCACCCTGGCTCCCTTCTGAGTCACATAGTTAACCTTCTAAACTTCTTAAATTAACACAATAAACAACATCCCAGAGGGTAAGGGCATGTCCTTTTTACCCCAAGATGCAAAACTGCTGAGTCACTTAGCCAAACCTCTAGACTCCCCAAGTTGACACAATGTATCAACCATAAAATATTTCTGCAAATAGTCTTTTTATGTCATTTGTGTTGAAGCCTGCTGTTTCTTTGATACCTATTAATCTTACATTGTTTTTTGTTGATTCATCTTGCAGCTGTTGAATTGTTATTTCCTGGTTCCTTGCTTTTAAGAGATCCTTCCTTTCACATTCGTTAGTGGGAATTCTGTCTTCAAGGTCTGAAACTCTACCTTCAGCTTTGTTCAGGCAGCTTTGCCAGCTTTTGATTGAATTTTTGATTTCCTGGATGTCTCTTTGAATCTATTTTATGCATTCTAGTTCTTTTCTATATTGTTCACTCAAGGTTTCCATGATTTTTCTATGCTCCTCTATTTCTTTATCAGTGTCTTCTTTGGATGTGCTGAGCAATTCTTTCATTATTATTGTCATTTCTTTTTTTCCCTGAGACATTATTTCTGATCTGATGTCTTCTATGCCCTATGGAAATGTTTCTTTACTTCAGTTGCAATCATTTCAGAAATTTCAGGTGTATGACTTCCAGGCTTTTCTGTGTTGATGTCTCCTGGGCCTGTTGTGGGTGGAGTAGAGCTCTGAGATTGCATTTTGTTCCTTTGTTTTGTCATTTTTGAAGATCCAAAGATTTCCTGGAGCTCAGCCTCACTCCCAGGATGATGTGGGAATGGCAAGGTGAGGATCAGAAGTGCTTCAGTGCTCAGCATGGCTCCTGTGCTGGTGTGTGGCAGCAAGGTGGGGTCCCAGATGCTCCCAAAATTTTCTTGCATTCAGTTGGTTCCCAGGCCAGTAGGGGAGTAGCAGAGGAGGCTCTTTGGAATTCCTAAAGCTGTTTGGGGTTCAGCCCAGCTTCCACAAGTGTGAGAGGTTGCAGGTCATGGTCACCAAAGCTTCAGACATTGCCCAGTCCCCAGCCCAGTTCCCACCCCAGCAGGGAAGGAGTGAGGGGTAGAGTCCCTGAGGCCTCTGACTCTGTTAAAGTTTTTAGTTCAGCTCCTGCAGGTGTGTGGGTGATGCTGGGAAGCCCCAGAAGGTGACTGGGGCTCTGTCTGCCTCACACACTGTTCAGAAAAGCCTGGAGGCAGCTGACTGGGGTTCCTAAAGATATCTGGGGCTCAGTCCCACTCCTGTGGGGGTGCTAAGCATATAAGGAGTGGCCACTAGGTGCAAGAAGGTGGCCGGGGCTCTGCCTGCCTAGCACACTGGTGAGCAGGGTGCAGAGGTTGCTCAGCTGGGTTCTTGAAGATGCCCAGGTTTCAACCCAACACCAGCCAGCAAACTAAGGGTGCAGGCAGTGGCCACCAATGTGTATTTTAAAGACTACATCTACTTTAGCATATCCTATAAAATAAAATTACTGGAAATAAAATAAATGAATTTTGTTATTATTTTCCATATTTCTTGATTATTGATGACAGTTTTGAAGCTTGGTGTTCTTCCTCCTTTCATTCTGATAAATCCATGACCTGATGAATAAAGTATAAAGGAATTAGAAATTCTGGAAATTTGGCCCATTGGTAGTAGAAAATCCTTCTAAAATACCAGTAATCAAAAAAAAATCAAAAATAAATCAAAAATGAATAAATAAATAAAGTACTAGTAATCAGACAGGAAAAATACTGCATACCTCTAAACAAATGCCAATCTTAGTCTATATGACCTTCTCTCCAAATCAGCAAAATTGATGTTGTCGAGCATAACAATGGTGATTACATAAACATGTATATATATATACATATATATAAAATCAGCTTCATGTTTTGGCATATCCTTGACTTGGTTACTTTTCTCTCATACCAAATACCTGACACCCAAAATTAAGGAAGGAAAGGTTTATTTAACTCACAGTTTGTGGAGGTTTCAGTCCATACTCTGCTGGCTCCAAAGCAAAGTGGCACATGGCAGAGGGCAACAGTTTATGGCAGTGGAAGACAACAAAAGCAACAAGAGCAAAAGGGGGAAGCAGCAGCAAGCAGCCTCTTTTCCTCCCTTACACTGTATGCAAACTATTTGCCCCAGGGCAGGTATAGCGCTCACACTCATGAATTAATCATAAACTCTAGAAGCCTGCCCCCTCACTGCATGACGCTCTGGTGGGACATCCAGACATAAACCATAACAATTCCATAAAGTGATTCGTAAAGTTTCCCTTTCATTGTGAGAAAAACTATTTAATCAAATTATTTGCTTTTAGTCTACATACAATGGTTTTACCAAAAAATACCATAAATTCTGCTTTCATATGTTTAGAAAAATAGGGAAAATATACATAATCAAATAAAACTTACTTCATGCAAAAATTGTCTGCATAGCAGCAAAGATCATAGGGTACAACAATGTTACCAAATCCATTTGTAAAACATGGGTGATGGTTCACTGAGAGGCAAAAAACAACAAGATTGGCTGCAGGTATAAGTGAATGGCCCTGGAAGATGAAACAAGTAGCTTTAACAGTCAAGTTTCACTTTAGATTCAGATTGCTTATATTAGAACTATGCCCTTATTTTCTTCCCTGATAAAAACATATTATTCTCACTTGCAGCAGCTATGTGAGTCCTAGTTGGGTTCTAGATGATTTCTAAATACAAAACTCCACCTAATGATTTGAATACAGAATGAATTAATTTGACATGATGACAAATAACACGCTGGACTGTACTGTTATCTGTTCCACCTGTTTAGAGGCACTTGGAAGCAGTTCCAACCTCTCTATTAAGAACTCACATACCAGAATGTTAGAACATTAGAAAGTTTGAATTAGGGGTTTCTTAATAATGGAAATACTTGAATACCCATAATCCATTATGACAGAGAAAGTAGCCAGTCTAAAGGGGTTGGTCATGCAGGCATAACCAATTAATTGTGTATCACTGACCAGAAAACATAGTCAATACATACTAAAGAACAAAAGTCTATAAAACAAATTAACACAGCAGAGAATAAGAAAAAGACCTATGGGGGAAGTAGCACCTAAAGCATATCAAAGACTGATTGAAAGTGATGAGTTAGGAAGTATAGGCTGACCAAAAACAGTGTGAGCAGATATGCAGAGGTATTGAAACCACAGTATCCTATGGTTCCAGAGTTTGGGATGGTATTAGGAATCTGATTTGAAGACTATAGAAGTAGATGCTTAGAGCTGAATATTTTTGAATGAAAGTAGTGGCATGAATCATAGTAAATCATTGAGCTGAAAAATTATTAGTCTCTGATTTTTAACTAAGCACCTGACTCTGGCAGCCATATGGACTTGCTACCAGAGAGATATCAAAGTTTTGGCAGATCCAGCATTAGCCCCAGGGAAAAAGAAAAAGAAACAAAACATTAATTCTGAACATGAATAACAATCAGGTAGACAGATATAGAGATAGATGATAGATGACAGATAGATAGATAGATAGATAGATAATAGAAGATCCTTTAATCCATTAATGGTTACAGCATGGACTATGCAGCACTGACTGTGTGCCAAGACATGTATCATCTGCATGGAAGACAGTTGAATGGGTGGCCAGGCAAGCTTAGGCAAATTTCACAACAGTGAACAGCAATAAAGAAAAATAGCTCCCAGCGGCAAAGCGCCTGCCTGGCAAGCGCAAGGTCGTGAGTTCGGTTCCCGGTACCGGAGAAAAA
>NW_004955444.1:19271488-19385650 GCF_000276665.1 Chinchilla lanigera
TTTAAAATAAAAAAAAAAAAAAAGAAAAGAAGAGACATCAGAAGCTGAGCCAAGGTGCCATTTTTGTAAAAGAGTAAGCATACTGATAATGTTCAGCAAAGGGCAAAGAGAAAGAACAAAGGACTGAGAGATGGGGCAGTGAACAGTGTTAGGTAAAGTCCTGGAATTGCTTCTGGCAGCTAACAGTTGCACAGTCTTTATTTGTACCACTGCTGATTTTGGCATCGTACAGTTAATAGGATCTGAGAACAAGTAACTCTGAACAGTAAATGATCATTTAATCCAGACTTACTGCTAGATTCTTTGAGAAAATTGTAGATATTTATCATTTTGCACATTTTTTACTCATATTTTTAAAAAAATCACTATATTCCCAAAGTGTGGACTCTAGAAAGCAGAAAGGTGCCAGTGTGTTACCTGAGGCTTCTAAGAGTGTCTCTGCCAGAGGAATGCCTGGAAAGCTGTGAATCCCAAATGCCTCTATTCTCTCCCACACTGGCATGTGTGCCCCTAATTGCCAGAGGAGTCCTGAATCCAGCCCATAGGGACACACAGGCATTAAAGCCTGGTGATTTAGAAGAGGGTGATACTTAATGAACATATCCATGTCTTGCTGTAACTAAACAGTGACACTCCTCGTAGAAACATTTAGGAAACATTTCATACTTTGCTGAACACATAGTCACCCTGAACACATTTACTTATTAAAATGAAAGGTCATCATAAGTTTCCAGCTCAGTATCCTCTTAATGCCCTATGAAAATTGAATTTATTTCTTGAAAATAAAGAAGAATTTAATATATATGGGTCATTAGAGAAATACTTTCAATAATTCTGTGAATTTGCTGTTAATTGACAATGTCAGGAGCCTCTGTAAAGTGGTAGGAGGGCAAAATAACAGGTTCTTTTTTTTCTCTATATCATGTTTCCTTTCTCCAGCACATATTGAATGGAAGAGGACAAAAATCTTATCTTCAAGGATTTCCCCCATCCCTTCCACCTGTCTCCATCTAAACCCAGCTCATGCTCCAGGTCTTCCTCACCATTTATGCTAAACAGTGTTCTGTGCTATTTCAGAAAGATCGCAAATAAATGTCCCTAGAAGAATGCCATGTATTCCCAGTGTGGTGCCTTGCCAGGTAGCAGCTCCCCACCCCAATAGAGCACCAGAAAACTGCTCAAGTACTGAGCAGCTGTCTCTAGCTTCATATTCCTACAAGAGAGGTTTTGTTTCTTCCTAAACTAGTCTGCTGATTACATAGGCAAGTGAATTGTGGGGAGTTGGACTCCTGGTTAGTGTTGGAGTTTTAAAGGATAAAATATCTCGTATTTTAGAGCTGCAAAATTATGTTCAGTTGCATCCACTATCATGTTAACAGTATTCTTCACTTGTCATTCGATTAATGCCTAATTCTTAAGGTGTGATACTGTAAAGCAGTGAGGAAAGTGATTCAACCAACACAATGGAAAATAACTGGAGGAACAGTGGGTCAAGTGCCTCACATAAAATGCATATCAAATGTAAGGTTTTGCAAAGGTAAATTAATTTGCATGCTCTGAAAATTCCATTTTGCAATGAGGCACTAATTTTTTACCTCAGGAGAAAGGGTCCCCAGAAAAATGAAATTAAAAAGTACTGTTCATTGTATCTCTTTTATTCCCTCTTGTCTTTTTGTCTCCTTTTCACTTTCTTCTTTCAACAAAACAAGAAAAACAATCAGTATAGGCTTCTGGCAGCACAGCGAGAGAAATGTGAGATTGGCCCTTAAGGGAATTTTTATTCTCAAGTGGATGTAAATGTATTCATCAATTCAAAGAAATGCATAGTGTGTTATATACACAATACATTAATAAATAGCCATGCATTAAAAAATAATGAGGTTTTCCACAAAACAACATCCTGTGGTGTGTAGGGTCATAAAAAAGATACTAAAAAAGGAGAAAAGATTGTGCGTAAAATCTGATTAAAATACAGAAACACCATCATATATGTAAGATGTAATAAATATTTTATTAGTTAACTATAAACAAAAGAACAAATGCAGTAAAATGTAATTAAAAATGTAAAAGTGAAGGATGTGATTTATTTCACTATGATAATATTAATATTACAAATGGTATGTAAATGGGTATCAGGACTGCATTGTAGAAAGAGTGGAAAACAGTCATTCATTTCTTATAATGAGATTTCATCTCTTTTTTTGATTTACATTTGTTTAAATATTTCAAATAGTGAATGAATAATGTTGCTCTTAAACCTTACACAGCTTAGCACATTCTCAAATTTCCATCAGCCCTTGGATGAGATTTGCATGTTGGCAGGCAGTTTCCAGGCAGAACCACTAATTGTGAAAATAGAAGAAAATTGACTGACAGAAACCAAGAGTATTTTTAGTGCTGTTGGCTGAAGGAGTTTGGCTTTGAGAAGTAACCCATACTGGTGAATGCACTGGAACTCAAAATAGCATTTTATAGAAGGTTCCCCAATTAAAAGAGGCGAAAAGTACAAAATGGAACATTCATCAACTATTACTAGCCTGAGGACTTCTAAGCAGTTGAAAGTGCTAAGTCTGTTTGCCCTAAACTTTCCTGCCATTCCCTCTAAAACTGAGCAGAAAGCCAAATGTTTTCTGTTTAGCACCACTGAAACTCAAGCACACAAAAGACCTAACAGGAGGTCTACTGCTAATATTCAAATTCATCCTGCATGGTTCGTGTCTGCATGTCCCCCCAAATCCTCGTACAGTCATAGGCGGCCTTCTAGCTTTTATGATTGATTCATGGTTCAGTGCTGGGATTATGTATGTGAGTGCTACACCCGCCCTGGGCTGGGTAGCCTGCATGCAATATAAGCTCCTCCCTTTTTGCTCTTGTTGCATTTGCTGTCTTCCACTGCCATGAACTGTTGCTCTTCTGCCATGCTAACCTGCTTTAGAGCCAGCTGATTATCAACTGAAACCTCCACAAACTGTGAGATAATAAACCTTTCCCTCTTTAATTTTGGGCATTGGGTATTTTGCCCCAGCAACAAGAGAAAAGCAACTAAGATACATTCCGTGCTGCTGGAGGAGCCACAGTCAAATGGAAAATACATCTTAAAGAATTGTCTTCAACATTAATGCAGGATATGCAGTGTAAAATTGCCCTCAGGTCAGACTACAATTTGATATCACCCAATGTTTTGTTGACTACTTTCTACTACTTCCCACTAGAGTACTGTTTCATATTTCCTTTGAAGTATATACCACCCAAAAAGGTAATAAAACCTAAAATTATCACACAGGGAGGCAACTAAGCTTTGGGAAGCATATGAACTGCCCAGTTGCTCAGCTTCAGTATGGCTGAAGCAAGGTTTGATCCCTGCCTTTTCCCTCTCACACTGTGAACTCTCTACCTGACCTACACGGACAGATATGTCTGTGACCTCTGTGGTTTCCCCTGCATACACACTATCTCTGTTCTGGCTACTTCTCTATGTTTACCTAATCCTCACATTTCACGGTTCCCGCAGCCAGCACTCAAAAAGAGCATGGTGGCGTGTGTTTGTCTGCCCTGCTGGGTATCTAACACCCCTCCATCAGCATGGTACAGAAATGAGCTGCCTGTAGTTTACTTACTCCATCTCCACCTAGAGACCATAACCAAAACAGTATCATCTCTGTGGGAGCTTCTATTTCTTCTCATTCGAGCATCCCAGGTCATTTCTCCTATTGTAAAATGATCCTGAAATTCCATTTTCCATGAAGTGTTTCTGAATGGATCAAAGAGCAAATTTTGATTCTCTGGTCTATCAAAGTTTTAGTTAGGAATAGCTGAACATATAGGAGTTAATCCAGCTACAAGAGCTTATACCAGTGTAGATTTTTCTTACATACTAAGATGTTCAAAAGTAGGTTCTTCTTCAGTTTTTGCTTCTTCTGTTTAAAGATGTAGAAACCAGCGTCACTACTTTTTTCTTGTTTTCTCCTTCGGAGCTATAAGAAAGCTGCTGCCTCTCTGCTATTACTGCTGTTCCAGGTGTGGTGGAGATAAAAAGGAAAAATTTCCATGCCTGGATGAGAACAGAAGCTTTCCCAGGACTGTATATCAAATTTCCTCTTCTTATAGTAGCTAGAACTGTCATGTGCCCAGCGCTACCTGGAAGTGGACTAGATAGAAGTTGGAAAGCATGGCCCAGCTAGCCGCCCAAAATTGTCTGCGACAGTCACTCAGCCACATTAATTGCATTTTCTTACTATACAAACATTGTAACAGCTGTTTATCCTCTCACATAATCAATAAACAAAGGCTAATTGAAAGGCTGTTATGTGAAAGGCATTATGTTCACATTATGAAATATATAGAAATAAAATAGGAACAGAAGACTTAGATTAGTAACCAATATGATAGATAGGATCCTGTCTTTGATTACCTTAAACTCTGACACTGATTTGTGGCACTGAAACCTGGGAGAAAACAAGTACTTTAAAAACTAGAAAACCAATTGGCTGTGCCAAATATTTATAGTTTATATGGTGCAAAAATTACATAAGGAGACAATTATAACAGGGTTGAGTCAGCCACCATAGAATGATTTTTGTAAGAAGTGATAGAAGCCATATTTAAAGGATAAATATGTTTTATTTTTTGGTCTAGAACATGTTTGGTCTAGAATAGTTCTTTCAAAAATATGTATGATCAGGTGCATGTTTGGTCTAGAACAGTTCTTTTGAAAATATCTATGATCAGGTAAATGGATCAATAAAAGTTATTTAAGCATCTGCTCACAATTTGTCCAATGATAAGTTATTTATAAGTTGTGCACAATATTCTATCAATAAAATATAGAGACAATAATGCACACAAACAGTTAAAATTTTAAAAGGAAAGTCCAGAGTATCTCCTCAAAAGATATGTATCTATTACAAAGTATAAAATGATATGTTTACAGTGAAGAAACCCTAGCAGACACAACCTTTAAAAACTGACCTACATTAGTATTCACACTAATGAGCAACACGAAGTCTTGTGACCTCTGGTACACTGGATTGACAAGAGGGGAATATCACTTCTGTAGAATTTCTGCTAGAAGCGCATACTCTGATTTTAAGCGTGAGAAAACATCACCAGAGGTCCTTTTAAGATTCATTGTGAAAAGAACATGGCTAATATGATTTTAAAACATCTAGTGGGACTGGGATTACAGCTCAGTGGTAGACTAAGTGCTTAGCATACCTGAGGCTCTGGATTCAATCTCTAGCACCAAAATATTAAAATATTAAATGAGTAAATAAAAAATGTCAACACATCATGAGGGGCTGGGGATTTAGCTCAGCGGCAAAGCGCCTGCCTGGCAAGCGCAAGGTCGTGAGTTCGGTTCCCGGTACCGGAGAAAAACCAAAAAAAAAAAAAAAAAAAAAAAACACATCATGAAAGACAAGGAGCTCAAATCTCTGCCAGATTGGAGAAAAATAGATTAACATTACTACAAAATACAATGTGGTATCATATTAGGTCCTTAATAAAAACAGAAAGGGACACTGTGGGAAAATCTGAAATATTAAAATATGGTATTTCCATGAGCTCACAGCATTATATCAATTTCTTGGCCTGCAGACCTGTACTAATGTTAACATTTAGAGAAGCTGATGAGCATTATACAAGAATCTTTCATACTGTTTGCAACCTTTTCCAAAATGAAAAAATAACTGCTAACAAAATAAGACCTTTGAGATGCACAAATAAAAACCCTTGACAGTGTGTCTCTTACTTTTGACCCTGTGGATGCTCTGCTCATTTTCGGATCTAGAATATTTGCTCTATTTACATCTGGAAGCCTAATAAGGGCAGAAAAGGGAGCCAGAAACCCTCCTAAACTGATGCAGCTTTTGTGGACAGTGCTTTTACAGCATATTTTAAAGCAAGATGCTACTTTACTAAAATATTCCACTTCTAAATAACTAGAATGAATTTAAATATCCAATTGTAGCAGAGGTTGTTAAACTTGTAGCAAACCCAAATACTCTGTAGCTTCTGTACTTATATATTCCAAAGCATATAATAGTACAGCAGAATACTTAAAAGCTTGTCATCCAGTGGAAAAGTACTTAATGGTCTAATTAGCTTAGTCAAGGCAACGTGAGATTAGAGCCCGGATTAATTCAAATTGCTTGAGTCAGCTGGGAGTGGTGGAGCACGCCTGTAATCCCAGCACTCAGGAGGCTGAGGCAGGAGGATCATTGAGAGTTTGAGACCAGCCTGGGCTACAAAGTGAGCTCAAGGTCAGCCTGAACTGCATAGCAAGATCCTGTCTCAAAAAAAAAATCTTGAGGGGCTGGGGATTTAGCTCAGTGGCAAAAGTGCCTGCCTGGCAAGCGCAAGGTCGTGAGTTCGGTTCCCGGTACCGGAGAAAAACAAAAAAAAAAAAAAAAAATCTTGAGTCTTAGTTTAAAGACGGTAGGAAAGAACACTAAGCAAGAAAAGGTTCTGAGATTCATTCTCAGGAATAAAGATAAATTTAAAGAAATTGATTTGTATCGATGCATCAGACAGTACAAGTGGAGAATATCACTTAATGATTTGGAGTATTTGGTAATCATTATGAGTCTCATGACTTTTATTTTTGCTGTCCTTGGTAAATCCTCCACTGCGGTTAACAATAAAAACCTAAACATACCCGTGGTCCGTGTGCTTATCTTCAGTCTCAGGAAGGAAGCTATGAGGTGGGGAGAGGATGCCCTTCCCAGCCATGCTTGGATTGGTGGATTGGGGCTGTTGCCTGTTTGGGTTTCTTAAAATAAAAGTACTGTAAACTCAAGACTGTGTAGTACCCAGGAGGACAATAAAAACTTGGAAAAAATATTTGTGTCTGTACTTATTTTCTTTCCTCTAAGTAGTTTCCTGTTGTGCTCCTCTGTCTGTTTTGTGTAACTGGTACACAAACAAGTCATACAATACAGTATTTGTTTTAGAAGCAAGCCAGGAGGAAAAGATGGGAGGGTTTCATCCATTCCCCTAGTAGAAGACAGCAGATGCAGAGAAAGGTGGCCAACAGGGAGGAGGGGCAGCAGAAGAGGGACTTGACCGTGGCAGATCTTTTATTCCTCACAACTATACTGCTTGTTCCCAAGGTCGCTCCACAGGAGAAATATCTCAAAGTTGGAGATCAAGCAGACTCTAGTGAAGAGTGAAGGACAAGAACAAAGAGAAAGGAGTGATGATTATGCCCAAAAGGCCGCAGAATGCTTTCTTGTGAGAAGTGTCATCTGAATGGAAAAATAAGGGAAGAGAGTAGAGGCAATGGGTACCTATGGAGAAAGGCTCTTCCACAGGAAAAATGTGGCCCTAGAGAATGCCTTCCGCTGTGTGCATCTTCAGACACAGCAACCCCTCTGTTCAGCCATCTACTACTTTAATTTCTCTGTTCTGGGACCACAAAAAATGTATTGGAAAGAGTATGCAAGTAAGCGAACACAGCCTCAGAGTCTGTGTTGATTCCATTTTGAATCACCACTCATGCCTGAGAGATTTGCTCATCAGATGTTGATGATGGAGCAAAGAAGTAATGGTTCCAATGCTAACTGAATGTCACAAAACAATGAAGTGTTTGCTTATCATTTACAGGAAATAGACAGAAGTGATTGTAACAGGAACCCATTCAGAAGAGTGGAACTGGTACAGAGATCACAAGTTTGGGTTGCTTCTTGCCCTAGTATCTGTCTGGTATAAGGAAAATCTGATAAGAACAGAAAGACATGCTTGCTGGGACTCACTTGTGATACACAGTCTGGGTCAATAAAGCCCAGACTGGAAAAGCTGCGTGTGGCATGTTCAACAGGGGACAATTCAGTGCTGGCCTAGTATAGGGGTCTTAGGCAGGGAAGAATGTCCCAGGAGCACAGGGGGAAAAATAACTTATCCTATGGAACTGAGCTTTAAAGTGTCGATTACATGTGTGTGAAATGTCAAATGAATCAAAACAGCAACATATGTAAAGCATCAAAATATGAGTGGGAGACAGATATGGGTATCGAAAGTAGGCTAAAATAATTAAAGATCATGACTAAGTTTTACCTTGGAGAATAATAACAAACACAACTTAGATTTTTCCATAGTTCAATATAAATTTCAAAACTGGTACACTTTGCAAATTAAATCCAGATCCCCAAGAAATTAATTTTGTTTTTGATCTTCTGTGAAAGCAAGGAAAGTAATCATCTCATTTTACAAAAAGTTCTTAAGCATCTGTTAGGAAAAAAGAAACTAAATGTTCTAAAGTATAATCTAATAGGCTATTTGAAGACTTTAACATGTAAGTGGCATTTTGTTACAACTGTAGAACGCTGCATCTGCAACAACAAAATGAATTTAATTTTCAGAACACCAATCATTGACCGGGCATCTCACTTTTGAATTTTACTTTATCAAATCATTTCAAATGTAGATACATTTAGTATGTCATTATTTAACAATGTCAGTATATCATTATTTTGTTATTATTATTACTGCCAACAGAGTAGAGCATATTTTAATTTAAGGTTTTTAGTCAATACTTAGAAGGAAATTAAGCCAAAATTGCATTTTAATGTGCAGGAATAGACACTGGGTAACTCCAAAACACTTTCATTGACTCCCTTCCCGTTTCTGCTTTGGTCTTGCAGTGGTGGCGAACCTATGACATGTATGCCACAGCGAGCTGTTTATATCTAAAAGGTTTGCCATCACTGGTGCAGGGTCTCTTCCCCTTCCTGCTAATCTCTCTCTTTCCTCCTCCACACTTCCTCTCCTATTGTTTCTATCCTTCTTTTCCTCATAACAGATGTGCACATGAAGCAATTACATCATCATTTCTTAAGCATCTAGTATGTGCCGGGAACTGTACTCAATTCTGTGGATGCATATTTTTAATGTATATTTTCAATTGATTCTGCAGGTTAAATAAAATAGTTAATGAGGCACAATAGCTATTCAATGTGTGTTAACATGGGATGCTTGATCTTTCCCCTTATTTAACATCAATATCTTAGTCTTGTTTAGTAACAAGGGCATTCCTCACTCCATTCTGTTCCTTCAATACTTCCTTTGCCAGCATATAACACCCACCCTTCAGACAATTCACAGTTAGGTGCCCACATTCTAATTTAAATTATATATTTAAAATATGCATCTATCATATTATCTGAAAACTATTATGTTTATGGAGATAGCATTTTAAAGAAACTGCTTTCTATTGTAACAATATAACCAGGGTGTAAATAGGCATGGGATGCTTATTTTATACCTGGTACTGTATTAAGAACTTCATATGAAAATTTTACTCACTCTTTACAAAACCCATAGCAGTATTCAGGGAATTGGGGGTGTAACTCAGTGATAGAGCATGGTCTTAGCATGATTGAGGCCCTAAGTTCAGTTCTCAGCACCAAATAAACGGTAATATTATTCCCAATATTATTATTTTATAAATAAGAAATTGAGCTTAGAGGAATGTGATAAACCACTTCCCGTCACTATGACAAACTACCTGTGGCAAACATCTTAAAGGAAGAAAGCTTTATTTTGACTCATGATTTCAGAAGTTTCAGTCCATGGTCACATGGCTCAGTCCCTTTGGACCTGTGATGATGTAACAGAAAATCCCCCCCACACAGCTAGTACACTTCAGTTTGTTAGCTGCCCAGGCAATAGTTCTAATTACAGTTCCTGTTACTTTTGTCTGTTAGAAATGGCTGGTCACTGTGATGCATAGCAGGTCTGTATGATACGTATCATAAGAACCAATCCCCAACTGACAAGCCATTCTGCCTCTGTACTTTCTGCATGCTTATCCCACATAAGCACTAGACCACCAGAGATAGAGGCCTGATATTTTGAGAATGATCCCAATCAGTGCCCGTCAACGTAAGCAAATCTGCCTCCAAATCCTGAGTGGCATTTTGGTGTTTCTGTTTGCTGTTGCAATGAGGTTGAACATCATGGCAGGAAGCATGTGGTAGAGCAAAAGCAGTTCACATCACAGTGGCCAGAAGGAGATATCCTATACCTGCTTCAAGGGTGAGCTAGCAATGAACCAACTTTTTTCTACTAGGCCTCTATTCCTAAAAGTTTCACCACCTGCCAAGATTTCAACATATGGGCCTTTAGGGTCCAAACTCTAACAAGGGGATAACTAAGGACATACAGTTAGTAGGAAATCAGTTTAGATTCAATTAAGCAGACCAACTGCATTCCCAGTCTAAGCTCATTGCCTTCTCCCTGGTGGTTATAAGCTTATCTGTAACATGTTATCTTGGGAAGTATTTTCTTAAAAAATCTGGAGCCTCTGCACCACTGTAGAATCAGAATCTGAGCATTCTCAGTTCCACAGATTTATCCAGACTGGCTTGCAATCAAATGTATTGTGGCTTTCTGCTTCCCACTAATAGCAAGTAATTTGGAGCACAATTTTACACCTTTCTTATTAATCCTGAAATCTTTTTTCCTGAACATGAATTCTAAATGTGTGGCAGTTTGTACTCAACTTTCATGTCACCACACCATCAAAGCCTCTCTTGCTCCTTATCTGACAGGCACAAGCCTCCGTCCTCTCTCGTTGTTTTAAGAGGAGTAACTGCCAGGGAGTGAGATAAAGAAACAGTTTCTCTCTGTGGTTTCCTGTTCCTCATCCTACTGCATCTTTTTTCTGCGACTCTCTTCTTTTGTTATGTGAAATAAGCAAAAAGAGAAAAATAGACAAAGGTAGACTAGCATAATCCCATTGAGACCTTAAAGCAGCCAGGGGCTGAATACTTAGAAGAAGATTTTTAAAAATTCTACACTTTTACCTTGAAGAAATGCCACCTTGCCTTTTGTCACTTAGCTCTCTAGCTAGATGTAGCTTACTTAACTTGTTTGGAAGATATAAGCACTAAAACTACACTGCAGCTGCAATCAGTTGCTGTATCCGTGCGAAGTAGCCTGTATCTTTCCTACCTTGGTTATGGAGTTATTAAACAATACTTCTGAGCAAATCTAAAGACTGAGGGTAGCACTCTCTTTTAGTCATCTGTTGCATGTTCTTTGGCCAATGCACTTATTTCCTCTGGGCTTTCAAATTTCTCCTTTGTAGAATTTAAGGCTTATACTAGATGACTTCTAAACTTATATTCTAAATACTATTATTTTATCACCCTATTGAAATATTAAACTAAGCATGATGATGCACACCTGTAATCCCAGCATGCAGGAGGCTGAAGCAGGAGGATTACTTTGAGTTCAAGGCAAACCTGAGCTACAAAGTAAGTTCAAGGCCAGCCTGAACTGCAGAGTGAAGCCCTATTTAAAAAAAAAAAGACAAAAAAAGTTAACAAAATCTTTGATGTAATTATTTCTCCTTCAAGTGCTTGTACTTGTGCAGAAGGGAAACGGGCTGATTGTCAGTAGTTCTCAATGGAAAACATTAAATTGCTGTTTACCTGATTATCACTGAAAAGAACAAGATATTATAAGCTATATTATAAAAAATAGTTTGCAAAGTAAATGAGGTAAAATGCCCATTATATTTTTGATCATTTAGATGGCATTTAGGTAGATATTTTAGTTCTTGCCAACATACTTGTGAAAGACACTGATATTCTAGAGGACATCCAAAGAATAGCAGAAAATTTGAGTCTTTCAAATATATATGGCTGAAATCACTTGGAATTTTTGATATGGAAAATAATATCGTTTACTTGAATAATCTCTATATGAAATTCCTATTTTGTATGTATGTATATATTTTTAGGAGGTACTAGAAATCAAACTCACAACCTCATGCTTGCCAGGTAGCTACCGTGCTGCTGAGCTCAATCCCCAACCTTCCAATTTGTTTCATAGTGTTTCAGAAAACAGAACCCAGTGTAAGAGTTGGAAATTAAAAGAAATAGTTTTTAAATTTGATACAAAAAGAAACAGTATAACAATGTTTTTCAAAAATTTAAATGAATTTATTTGAAAAATACCTATTTCCATATCACTGACCATTTATAATCAGTGCCTGAATGGACAGTGATTATGGATTTTGCAACATACATTTCCATTTTCCCCACTTTATCATCAAATGTGTGTGCTTCCTAACAATGCAAGACTGAAAGTACAAGCGTATGACCCCAGCCACCCTGTAGCCAAATGATAACTAGGCCAATTCTTTTCCTGCATTGAGGAAATCAGGAGATAGAAAACAAAAATGTACCTTTGTTTCTTTCCTTGGAAGACTTTATAATTAATATTGCCCCAGTCTAAAAAGGTATAGCTGGCCCATTAATTTATACAGAATTCCAAGTTTCTCAAAATCATATCTACAAATGAAGTCACTGTGCATGTCTGCCGTCAAGCAGAGCCCCTTTCCCATGATTACAGCCAACTTGGTCTTTATTCTTACAGCTTTTAAATTTGTCATCAGTGTTCTCTTATATAGAAAGCAACTTTACATTTTTATAAGAAAATTGAGAGTCCTTAGAAACAAGAATTACTGTACAAAAAAATGCTTTGTAAAAAAACAGATTTCTTGAAATCATATTTCAAGGACAATCTGCAAGGCTGGGGAAAAATAAATGCAGGTTTAAATATTTGTATTAGACAAGTTGTTAAAATACATGGTAATCTCCTGGAGAAATAGATATACTCTAATCACTTACATTGGCTTTAAGGAACTGAATATGATTTGCCCTTCCATTAGCCAAATAATTTTTGATCATGTGAAAATCTCTTTCATGTAATTTAAAAATATTTTGTTGGCTTCCAAGGTCTTCTGGACACTTTGCTTTTACTTCAAGCCAAGGGCCACTCTAACAGCCCTCTCCTTAGAGATAAGACAATACTCAACCATGTTTTGTGAATCATGGTTTCTAAATGACAAACAAAAACTGACATGCTTTCAGGACATACATTAAGAATACAAATGTTCTTTTCAACAGTTAATAAGGAAAGAGAAACAAATGTTTCCCTCTTACAGAACAGAAAGAATTAAGATGATGAATCATAGTACCCATTTGATTTTCATGTTTTTTGCACTTCTGAATTAGTAGTCAACAATGGAGACTAAGCTTGTTAGAGAAGAAATCAAAATGTCATAATCAAATTCTTGGGGTTTTGTTTTCCAGGGAGTGATTAATATTGGTGAGTGTGGTGGTGCTTCAGGTAGACAGATGTTCAGTCCAGGAAAAATGACACAAATCAAACTTAAAAATTGTGTTTTTAAAAATATACTTACCCTGAATCCCAGATAAAGATTCGTAAAAATAAAAAAGCCCCTGTGTTCATTGAAGCACCTCTAACAAGGTACTTTCAGGTGGCTGTTCTCCATATGGTGAATTTAAGTGTATCTCAACACCAACCAGTTCTTTATTTCCATCCTCATAGACTGAGGGGCCTTCAACCACACTGACATCTCCCCTCCTTGGAAGCCTGTTTACACCACAGGACCTGATGAATGAGCTCACCAAGGACATAATAATTCCAGATCAGATCAAAATCTCTCTCATGTAGTTGAAAGACCTTTTGATGGTACTCAAGAAGTTACAGGTTATTAGAGTGTTGAGTGCTAACCATCACAGGGATGCCTGCATTTTGAAAAACTTATGACCTGAGTTATCTGCCTCTTTTGTAGAATACTGCAGTCATCTTGAGGGAGATGGACAGCCATAGATGGAAAAAAATATCTCTTCCAAAAGTCCTAAATCCAAACCACATGCAGAAGTCTGCTGTGAATTCCTGCTTTCAGAATTATAGCACTACTGCCACTTCCTTAGGATGAATTGTATTCAACACCCTCTGAAGTAGACATGATTAAACATGCTTCACTGAAGCAAAGGTGCTCCATAGGAGTTGTCTGTAAGAAGTTCCTGGAGTAACTGGAGCTCCACTTCCATATTTGAGCATGTAGGGTAGTCTGCACTAAACTTCACTGGGTTTTCCCCCAAGTCTGTGCATTCCAGAACTTCATAGGTTTTGCTGCATTTGTTATATAATATCATGCAATGTATATACCCTTGGAGCATATGGACAACCATTTTGGAGCTAATGTTTCTGTTTAAATCTCAGGTGCAGGCTGGAGCTTTAAGGAACTTCCCATAAATGAGAAAGGAACCCCAAACTCCTTGGGATAAAAAAAAATCAAATGGTCATAGCTTATGAATGATAAGTCAGCTGTTCTCTGATCAAAATATTCATTGAGAATCATTTTTTAAAAATCTTGTCTTATTATTTTAAACTCAAAAGCCACGGTCTGCTCTCAATTATTCCTCTAGAGAGGACATATTCTTGTGACAAAGTTTGCCATAACAATAGAAAAATATACCAGATTAACAACCTATTATATGTGCATGAATGTGGATAAATAGATCAAAATATATAGAACTAATTTTAAAAATCATAAAGTGAAATGTACATGGATCTTTTTGTTGTCAAGTATTTTTGTTGTCTTTTTCAAACTTTATAATTCCTTGGCAAAGAATCACTTGCAGAGATGGACTTGCAAATCCCAGGGCCATAATTCTGCTTAGAAATACTAGTTGCACATTAAATATTTAAATATATGAATTAACAAGTTACACAGCTAAGAGAAAGCTTTTTTTTTTATTATCTGGTTGTGTTTCTCAGTAAATGAATTGTAGCCTGAATATATTACTTGATTTTCTAATTATAGTATTATTTTAGTTTTAACTGTCATATGTATTAAGTCAACCAAATTCACTTTAAGAAAAGGCTTAATTCAAAATACTACTAGTTTTCTAAAATAATAAAGTTTGATTCCAAAAGCATTTGAGTACACTAAATATCTCCACTTAGAATTTTGTAAAGGGAGGAACTCAGAAATTTTGCAGTGATTTGTCATTTGTAGTCACTGGAAAAAAGCAATTAATTCTCATTTTTTAATGACATACTTGCTAGTTTAAATGTACTTAGAAACCCCTTGTATGATCTACATAACAAAGAAAGGTTCACAGTTTGATATTTCAAAAGCAGTGTAAGTACGGAAGTAACAATTCCCGTTTAACTTTGTGTGGTTAATCTGCAGACCAATTTTACCAGACCTTTAGTTAAAGCCACCCACGTTCTGTAATTGAGACAGCCTGATACCTTGGGTGGTCACTTAAATGTAGATTCTTCTTGCATTATGCCTCACTATTCCTTTTGATTTTCTATCCCAGTTTCAGAATCCTCAAGTTCAGCTCCCAAGCAGCACCACATGAAGTTACTTTACTGTGATTATAAAAAGAAAGGGTAAAGTGTGCACTATTTTCATGCCCATCACAATCATCATCCCATGAATAGATTCTTGATCTGACATTTTCTATTCTTATTGCAATCTTTGTCACAAGAATAAGTTTTTTTCCTCTTTAAAAATTGTTTCATCCATGCTGTGAAAGCCAGCACCAAAGTCTCTTCCTCTGACCTTTCTAATGTCCTCTCATTTGCTTGGACCCCCATCTCTCTTCTTTTCTTTTAACAGCATTGGTAACTTAGGAGAAAGCGGTAGAATAGCTAGTCAATCAAAACGAGACTGTATAAAAGGTTAAAACAGAATAGTTTACTGCCTTTCACAGATAACACTAGCCATTGAGACTGTCATATCTTGTTCTTGTAACAAAAAATTGCAAAGAAACAGAAAATGGCGCAACATGAATCCTTTCTCATAACAACAATTGTACTAGAATGGAAGCCAGTACAAACAACCCATTCCTCTTCTAATCTGTAACTGGGAAACATGTAGCTCTACAGGACTATAGGGATAGCTAACTTCAGGAAACTTCAACAATTTCTTTTTTAATTAATGAATCAATTTAAGTGAATTCAGCAGGAGGAAAATACTAGCCACAGATGAATCATCATCATATGGTTTCCATTTCTCACCTGCAGTAGCATGTATTTCTCTCAAAAGAAATTCGCCACATGAAATGTACTAAGTTTACTAAACAATAAAATGTTTCTGATTTGCTTCTGATTTTTTCATTTCAAAATATAGATAAAAATAAAACATTTACCAATAAAGCTGAGGTTGAATTAATCCAGAAAAAAAATAAGTGGTCTAAATTTGTTCTCATTCCAAATAGACTGGTAGTGTAGAAATGGGTTGCTATTTCTTTGATTATTTTAATCGATGATAGTCAAAGTTGGTCATCCCTTCAAATGGCTCATTCAGGTTCTACCTTAAAGTCTGAGGCCTGGATGACCCATATGGTTTTTGAGCAATCAAAGTACTAAAAACTCTTTACCTTTCCTTTTAATATATAGTTATCACTTGTTAGTAAGCAAATCATCTAAATATTACGAGATATTTTGAAAGTGGAACACCCAGACCTCAAAATATTTTTACTTCAAAATATATTTGAGCTATATTTTTTAAAATCATAAACTAAAGCTTTGAACAAGCTTACTGGATTTATTGCAGATGTGGTATTATATAAATGGATATATTAATTTTTTGCATTTAATATGAGTTCAGTAAATTTTTCTTGAACAAGCCAATAAATGGATGAGAGTTTAAGTTTCTGCCTTAGGAAACCCACTACAGGTTGAATGTCTGTGTATTATGTCAAAGTTTTAGGATTCGCTTTTTGTTTGGTTGGCCATTTGGTTCATTTGTTTCTTACTATTTGTTCTCTTGGTGGGATTTGTACAGGACAGTGAGGAAGAAGGTTTAGAGAGGATGCTAGTAACAAGGGAAACGATGTAGCCCTCTGGGGATGGCTTTGTTAGCATAAGATTGATACAAATTGCTCACCCTGTGTATGTGATTCAAGCAATTACTGACTGAATCTAGCATGCAATACTCTCTAGAGCAAGTAGAAAATATCTGATTTGATAGATTCATGGTATGGGCCAATATTTGGTTTTTTGATGGTCTTTCACATAAAATGCCAAATTTGCTTTTTCCCATAATGTGGCACTCTAATAGAGAATCGCTAAATGGAAAAATTAACTACAATACGTGGATAAGCTTTTGAGACCTTTGTTTTAAGGGCCAAATAGGACTTTACTGGTAACATTTAATTCATGCAATTGAATCAAAAATACTGTGAGATAGGAACTTTAGGGTAGTATTAACAGTATTCTACAAAAGTTTTCCTTAAAGAAGGTCAAAGTTATAGCCTTAACTAGACATACAAGAAAAAAGAAAAATCTGTACTAGAGAGAGCTAGGGTCAAATCCCCTAGTTGTTATGTAACCTATGGGGGTGTGGGGTTCTTTTCAAAGGCTGTAAAATTAATCATTCATTGTAGTTGACTGGTGTCAGAGTTAATATCCTTTAGACATTATAAAATCTGAGCCCTGAGAGCTGTTTTCGTCCATCATTTTCTTGTTCTCCTAAAAAACACTTTTAGATCAGTCTACTCTTTCTTATATTATATTTTGAACATCCTAAGTGAATATTTTAATCTTCATACCATAAGAGGTGTTACTCTTAGTAGTTTTTCTTCATTAAATGGAAAGCTAAACTAGCATAAGGTCCTTTGCTTTTCTGTGCTTGAATTTGTGTTTTAAAAAGCAAAAATAAGAACATTAAACCTCGTTTTAATAAAACATAAATGAACAGGTGGTACAAACACAAACTCAATTTCGGAGGTTTCCTTTAAGGAAAACGTCAAAGCAGAAAGAAAACAAGGACAAAAGTTACATGATCGCAGCAAGGGCAGGCTCATTCTAGAATCGGAGGCCCTATCGTGTGCTGGGTGAACTTCCCCGGACGACATGATAAAGGACTGGGTCCCACTGTACTGACAGACCCTGGTATGAATGATGTGGGAAAGGTGTCCAGATTCTATGCATGAAGGCTCTGTCTATGTCATTTCAGGAGCAAGAACTGAGAGGCTCCCCGCAGCCAATACAAATGTGGCATCCCTCAAATAAGACTTATAACCAGGACCTTACATAACATGTTTCCCCTTCCCTATACAACTAACATTTTGTCGTGGCCAAAATGCATCGATTTTCATTTCTGCCTGAGTTTTCTTTCTGTGCCACTGACTACTTTTCCCTTCTTTGTGGCCTGGATAAATTCTTTATGGTTTTTAGAACTTAGTCCAAATGTTACTTAATTAGAGAAATTTCTGGTACCCTTCCAAGGTTTAATGCACATACCCTTCCAAGGGGTTGAAAGCACTCTGTGCACCCCTAACACACAACTTTTTGGATAATGATTGGCTATCTATTTGTCCTTCCTGGCTAATTTTTTTCTGGGGGGTACGGGGAATCGATCTCAGGACCTTGAGCTTGCCAGGCAGGCGCTTGTGCCGCTGAGCTGTATCCCCGGCCCTATTTGTCCTTCTTATTCCCCTATCAGGTTTGATCTTCATGAGGGCAGGACAAAATTGCATATCTATGGCACCTCACAGACTCATCACAAAATAGATACCCAATAAACATGTGTGAACAAACAAATTAATTCAAGAGAGAAGTAACTTCAGTGTGGAAAAATTAGCTTGGGACACCAAAGATTAATTTCTATTAGTTCATTGAAAGGCACAGTTAATGCTTATATTGTTTGATCAATTTTGCATACCCATGTCTGTTAATCTGAGCAACTACTTTGAAGATAACAATATGCAATATAATAACCACTGTTAATTTCCTACCATTTTGTCTTGAAATTCTGCATTGTTTTATTGCTTCTTTCTCTCTTTAAAATAAGGAAAGAATTATGTGACATAGACATCACTGGCCCTCACTCTAAAAAGGTGGTCCCCATATCCATAAATGTGGCCATGCCCAATATGCAAAAGAAGATGCCTGGTTAAGAGAGACAGAGCAAAGAGATTGGGTTAATGTGAGCCCCTTCTTACCATAGAACCTATCTCTAAACTTTAGAGTTTGTATAGTTTAGGACACCGAGAGTTTGCTGAATAACTTTTAACAAAGTCATCTGCCATGTCCAAAAACACTTGATTTCCATCACTTCCTGGATGTTATAAAATACTTTACAATGAAAAACACTCCACATTATTATCATAGTTCAGATTCCTGGAGGTGGGAGACCCATAAGTCATTCACCCCCTCAAAAGCTAGCTAGATATTGTGGTTAATGCTGGTCCTCGTGATCAAAACCATCATTAGTTGCTTCTAATCATCATAGGACCATTGGGTTTTCCAATTAGCTGGTGGTAATTCAAAACTGCACCTGTGACAAAACTATCACAGTATAGAATCATCTACCCACTCCAAATGCTCTATTTGTGTTAATAGTTTTGTGTTATTTTGGACTATTTTTCATATTTTTGCAACTTCTTGTGAGTATAAAGTTGACTCAAAATAAGCCAAAGGAATATACTCCTGTAGTAGAAAAAATTCCCCTATGTGTACAGATTAGATAACCAGAGTATTCAGTTACTCCGAAGTCACCCCTGGTCAGAAGAAGAACTGGAATCCAGGTCTGCTTGCTTGCTCCAAAAACATGCTTATTTCTGTTTCAGTACAAAACCTCCCTAGTCCAGTTAACTGCTTTTTAAGAATCTAATCAAACCATCATTTGATACTTTCCAAAGCATTGTTCAGCTCTTCATGCTTTCTTTCAGAGTGAACTTATCTCTTCACAATACAAGTACCCCACACTCACACACCTCTACTCCCATCTCCACCACTTTATACCACCAGCTGCTACAACAGAAGAGATCTAGAACAGAGGAAGTCAAAGTTGGCAGTGATATCCTTGGTGTGATTTTGGTTGAAATAACCACACTTGCAGATACCTTTGTGGTGAGAATAACATATTTGGAACTGGAATTGGCATAACGGTAGTGGGAAAAAAGCTGAGACTGGAGATTCTTTTAGCAGTATGCAGTTCCCAAATGTGTTCTTCCATATGCTCTTTAGGTTAGGCCAATTTTTTCACTTTTAAGTTTAAAAATAATTCTATTTTTTCTACACCTCAAAATTTGAAGTAATTATCCTTTATGAAATTATATAATTTCTAAATTTTCTATACAAACTCAGAGACCAAATTTCTCTTTTATATAGAACATTTTTATTTATCAAAAATACTAACTATACTTAATACAGCCCAGGAGACCAGTTATAGATGTATTTATTGGTGATTAATAACAGCCTTAAATCATTATTCCATCAGAGTGAGGTTTTGACAACACAGAGAGTGTGCTTGGCTATGACAATGTGCCCGGCTGATTTTTTTTCTATATCCTTTACTCCAATTCCTATCCAAGGTTAGAAAAGAAATACTAAAATGATGGTAGAAAGTATTGAAAATGCTCTAATACTTTACAACTTTTTTTCCTTCAAAGTATCTACTTCTACACTGTTTTTTCTGTGCAATTGTTTAGAGACATAATGCCCTCACCTTCTCAAGTTGAGAAATGAGAAAAATAAACATAGTCAGTCACCTGAGGCATTTCCACCATGCTACAAACTGGCATCCACCACTCTTTGGTCCACAAGACAGTACTACTGCATTCAGGACAATGTTACCAGTTATGGCTCAGCCATCCAGGACACTAGGATCCCAGCTAGGACCCAACTTCATTAAGGTCAGTACTAGTAATAGAGCCAAATTCTGAATGTCAAAGTATTACTGATACATGTGATAGTAAGATCATTGCAATATGCCTTCTTACCTTCTTTTTTGTACTCCTGTATATTACAATATGACTAATACAGAACATCCTAAAACACTATCCCTGATGTCTGTTATAAATGAATTGTGTTCCCCAAAATTCATATTTTGAGGCCTTAAACCTCAGTGTGACCATATTTAGAGATAGGACCTTAAAGAGACAAGTAACAGTAAATTAGGTCAGAGGGCTGGAAGCCTAATCTGTCTGGTGCACTTCCAAATAGAAAAAGAGACAGTGAAGATCTAAGGGGATACAAAAATATGGTCATTTGTAAGCAAAAGGAGAGCACTCAGGAAACACTAGTCCTGTCACCATCTTGATCTTGAATTGCTAGCTTCTAGAACTGTGGGAAAATGCATTTGTACTGTTTAAGACAACTAGTCTGTCAAGCTAATACAATATTCATGAATCAGCAAGATACTAATATAACAAATTTTACTTAATGAACTTCATGAATAAGTGTTATGCAATCAATTTGTATTAAGGAGTTATTGCTATAAGTGAGGAGAATACAAATTGGTGTATAAGATCTCATTCATGTTTTCATGGAACTTTGCAGTATGGCAGAAAAGAGAAAAGCAGAATATATGGAAGCATTTTTAAAACTTTAAATGATAATAGATACACACACACAACAAAGGTAAGTTGTAATGTACGATTAAAATATTAAGAGAAGAAAGCTGAAAAAAACAAGTTTCTGTGAACATGCTATAACATCAGAGGGACAGCTCTTTCTGCAAACAAGCACTTAGAAAATAGTTTAGACTCTCAAGGGCCATGTGGTCTTGGTGCAGTGATTCAAGTCTATAATTAAAGCAACCACAGATAATATGTAAAAAAATTCATCTGGCATATTCTAATAAAGCTTTATTTATGTTCACCAAAATTCAAATTTTGCATAACTACCACATGTCATAAAACAGACTACTTTCTAATGATTGATTTTAATTATTTAAAAATGTAAAAACCATTCTTATTCTGTGAGCCAGACACAAACAGGTAGACAGTCATAATTGCATGACAGAATGTGGTTTGCCAATTCCTGGTATCAAATAATAGGTTTCAAAATTGTCTCAGCCACAGAAGCAAATGTTTAAATGGAACTTGACAAAGGAGCCCCATGGAAACAGTGAATAAAGCAGGGAAAGGAGGAAGGATGCAGTACTAGGTCTGACTCTCACTGCACTTCCAGGCAACCCTTGAGTGACATCAACACAGCAGTTCGGGGAGATAGGGACAAAAAATTAGGTTTAATCATAACCTATAAAGACATAATCAATTATTTAAATACAATGTACCATAATTGCCTTGATATCGAAGGAAGCGCTTTGACCAATCTTGCCCCAAGCTTCTATGTTTTATGGCTAGTATTGATGATTGATACAAACAGCTGATTATATCTGAGCTGTGATTTAAAGAATGGTGAGCATAAGTAGCAAAGTAGAAATCTTTCTTCATGTGATCCCTCATACTTTGAATGCCTGCCACCCTAAGGATCAATCCGGAAAGTGACAGTCCCGGACATATGGCTGCTGGGGGCAAGCGAGGAGATTGCTGAGGCATGAGAGCAAGAAAGCATCATTCCAGGACAGCACAAGTACATTGTAGCTTCAGAAGGAAAGAAAACTTTGAGAACTAGGAGGATGAAGCAAGCAGTATACTACCCTTTGTTCATGTGACTACACAGACAAGTGAAATTGGGGTATTGAATGGGAGTGGATAGTAGCAGACCAAGAAGAGGGGCTGATGAATGTATGGAGTCACAAGCAGACTACAGGCTTTAGTATGGCATGATCTATTAACCAAGGAGCCGGAGAAGAGCTGACATAGCAAACAGTTTGAGAGCTCAGACTCTGAAGTCAGACTGCCTGGTTTGAGCCCCTATTTTTTCATTTGCTAGTTTTGAGTTGGGGCAAGTTATTGGCTACTTGGTGCCTCTATTTCCTCATCCAAAAATATGACTAAAAATAGTATATGCTCCTTAGGTCTTTGTGATAATTAAACTGGTTAGTGCCTATAAACTAAGTGGAATAGTATCTGAAATATAGTATATATTAATAAATGTTAGGCTGTTATTATTATACTTAAATAATTGATTACACACACGCACACACACACACACACACACACACATACACCACTGCTCTTGGGGAGACCAACAAAAGCAGTTTTATAGTGTTTACCACATGGTATTAAATAAGATTTTTAAAAAGTTTGAATGAAAAGAAATATTGAAGAAGTAGCCATTAAATACAATGATATATCAAAGAAATGGATGCAGTAAAGATGGTTAAAATGTTATGTGCATAGGAGATTAAGAAAATGTGGTAGTATTGACAAATGGAATGGTAGATAACAATTATTTGTGAAGAAAGTACATGGTGGTTTCAGGTATTGTGTTCAAATTGTAAAGAAATTATTTATAAGTAGTCAGCAGCATAAGATCATGGATTGGGCCAAGATTTAAGACACTGAAAACTGTAGCTGAACTAAGATGATATCCTATCATCAGGTCAAGTCAAGGAATGAAGCAGGAAGTAAATGGGAGCTTAAAGCTTAGGAAATACAAGTAAGTAGGTGAAAAAGAAAGAGGAAGGATCATAAGAAAAGAAAAGTGTCCCAAGAGGTAGTGGGCAAACACAAACCCCTTTTCCTGTCAGAAGCCAAGTAAAAAGAGAGCTTAAAGGAGGGTTTGATAATGATGCAGTATCCATGGTGACAAAATTAAAGAGAAGAACAGAAAAAAATGACACTGGATTTTATAGTGAGAAAGTAACTAAATATATAAGTAGATTAAATAATTTGTTAGGATAAAACTCATTTTACAGAGGGTTAAGAAAGAATAATGTTGGAAAGAGGAGGAGTCAGTGAAGAATTGATGGAGTCCATTTTAAACAAACAAGAAATAGTAATTAGATGACTCAAGTGGCATCTTTTCCCTTATTTGACATGCACAGTTAGGGACAAAATGGCAGAATCACAGGATTGGTAAACCATTAGTCCTTCTAAGGGTACTGCCTCCCAGTATTCATGTGTTCTATTCTTACACTGTAACTCAGGTGTTAGTTGAACCTCCTGACAGCCATACATAAAACTGCATTTCCCAGCTTCCCTTGGGTCTAACTGTAGCTTTGGAACTAAACTAGTGGGGAAAGGACAAGCCAGCCCCAAGCATGGTGCCTTTCCATTTTTCTACCCTGAAAAGATCTAATGCCTAGAAATACATGAGTCATTGCGGACATCCTCAGGTAGAATGAGTAATAAAGGAAAGAAGAACCTGGCTTTCCAGTGCCTTTCTGGGGAGGGGTGGTGCAGGAGTGTACTCCATGACTCCCTGGCATCCACATTTCAACTTGCTTACTGACACAAAGGAATTTCTATCTCGTTTAAATAAGCAGTTGAGGGCCGGGGATATAACTCGCTGACAGAGGACCTATCTGGCAAGCGTGAGGTTTTCAGTTCGATTCCCGATTCCAACAAACCAACATTAAAAAAAAATAAACAAACAGGTGAGCATTCTATGTGCCAAACCAAATTCTAACATTTAGAGCTTTTTTTTTTTAGTACCAGGAATCGGACTCAGGATCTTCTGCTTGCTAGGCAGATGTTGCGCCGCTGAGCTGTAACCCTGGCCCATTTTTTTTAAGAGCTTTCTTTTTTTCCTAACATTTAATCAATGATAGCATGCTCTGAAGATGAGTTTTTCTTTTTTAAATGGACAAAATAAACAGATTTACATGGGCACCTGAGCCTAATTCAGATCTGCTCAGTTTACAAAAGCTAGAAACCATTTGTATTTTTGAAAATTTAGAGGAGGTAAAAGGAACTGTATAGTGGGACCCCAAGCCCAAATGAAAAATCACATCCAAAAGTGATTAGGAGAATGTAATGAAGGTAGTGTTCATCTAGCCTTGAAGGGTGAAGCCAAACCATCAGGTCTGGCAGGAGTGGGAAGTTGCGGGCACATACAGACCTGGAGACAGAGCTAGCGGCAGTTATTAGAACGGGAGTTAATGCTGTCAAGCATCAGACAGAAGTTCTGGCCTTTGAGATGGAAATGCAGGGAGGACATCAAGAGGATGCGCACCCAAGCCCTTTGCACGCCCTCTTATCTCCCACTGGTCACTTTCACTCTCCCAGCTCAACCAGGAGCTAAGAGCAGGGAGCACAGTAGTGGCAGTTTTGATCGGTCAGCCTAACGGGGCACAAACAGCAAGATGAAGTAGGACTAGAGGGGGAAATGGAAAACATCTTGTTCAGAGATTATTCAAAGTGTGAGAAATGGTGTGAAGATAGCCATGGCAGAGAACACTCTATAATACACAATGAGCAAGCACTTAGCTTGAAGCAACGCCTCTGAGGGATAAGATAAAGGCAAGAACTCAGAATATTTACCAAAGTCAGGAAGGAAATTTCCATCTCTCAGTATCCAAAACATACGGTCAACGCTGCTGATGTTTCACATCGACATACTGGATCTAACATGGTGATAAACTTTGACATTCAATTTACAGAAGATATTTCTGTTTGTAACAATGTATTTTGAGTGTTATAACTTGGGTGTCTCTAAATTTAAACCAGTCCTCTTACTCTTATCTTTTGCCTCCCAAGGAAGTGTGTGTGTGTGTGTGTGTGTGTGTGTGTGTGTTATATGTACGTATCCCTCTGGGATATATTGAAACATGCTTATGTCAATGAGGAGGAAATATCTTCTCATTACCATCAGTGACTTGGCAAAATAGAAACTAAAATTAGCACCCTCAGCTGTCTTCTATTTGGCTAAGTACACATGGAACATGGTTTTATCATTTCCAAATAAATTTATTGACCACCCGCTGTGTATCTGGCATTGTTCTTCATTAAATTATTACTATACTTGGAAAAATAGGAAGTAATAGAGCAATAAATCTTTATACTTTAAAAAAAATATTATTCAAGAATAGACTCAATGAGCCTGAATCTGGCAGGAGTGTCATTCTAATGAAAACCAAGTGCCCTAATCTTGCCTACCAATAGCAGTATAACCAAAATAAGAAGAACAAAATAACACCACAGTTTATCCTTTTTTCTCCCAACACTTCTAGATCCTGACATACATTACCTGAAAGAAGGCTACTCTGAGGCATTTTGGGGCTTTATGAAATATTTGTTTGTGGAGATCTTGTCTCTACAGAAAATTCGATATGGGCTTAGGATATAGCTCAGTGTTGAGTACTTGGATAACACATAACACTGCAAAGAGAAATAAGAAAATTTGATTTAAAAAATACTTCACAAAATCTATGGACTTATGTGAAATAATATTATCTTCATACCTTCCCAATTCCCTAGCACCATTTGTTTACTGCTGCTTACACCACTGTTCCTGAACTGTGTATCATCATCTTGCTCAGGACAGCATGGCTTCCAAGGATGCTCCCATAGGTTATTACGTGACTCCCAGATAGTGACCACAAATGTGAGTCCTGTCCAGTGCATGAGCAAACTGTGAATGCAATTAGTTTTCTTCTTGTGTTTAGTTTATCTTTCAGAATTTTATAGCATCAACTTAGAATCACATCTTCCAACCACATCTTCTTTCGAACACTTTAGACCACACTCACTCCGTGCCTGGGTTGGGAAGCTTTATGGCGTTTACTGCAGCAGGAAACAGGCCAAGAAGAACAACAGCCCAGTGAGAAGAGCATGGACCCCTCCGGCTCAGTTGAAGATGCATCAGGAACACACAACTCTGCCGCATCTACGGGGGCCAAAGGCAGCAGATGGACTGAAGGGCCCTTGGGAGCAGGATTTGGAAGGCCCTGGAAGAAAGCAGGCAGCTGCCCAGAGGGCTGTAGTACCTCACTCAGAGCCTTGACTCTGCTCTACCTCCCTGGGGCCACCCTCAGGCTTTACAGTCACTTTATAGTCACTTCACAGGTCACAAACACAGTTGAAGCTCAGGTCACAGATCAGAATCCCACCTGTATCCCATTTACTTCAAAGTCCCTTAAAAATCAGCCTATCTGGCCCATATTGTCCACCTAATCTCCGTGATCCTAGGAATCAGTGCCAGACACCCAGGACCATCCACCTCTGCACAAGGCAGACACATGGCATGGAGGATCAAAGACCTCCTGGAAGGTTAAAATCTCAGTCAAGACCCTCATGTGTCTGCCACAGGCCAGGGGAACCCTGCCTAGTTGGCACTGAGGAAGCAATCTATTTCTTGTCTCAGGCTCAAGAAGAGAAGTACAAGGAAAATGCCCCAATCCATGCTTGAAGAGATGCTACTCTTGCCCGAGTTTAAGTGCCTGAGAATCTGAAGCAGGAAAGAATAACCCTAGGAGTAAACTTCCATTAAACTCTTCTAAGAAAAGAAGCAGGAATGTCTAAGTGTTTCCCCAATGTTCTATTTGCTCACCCATCCCAAGAAAGCTTTGAAAAATTGCCGTGGACTGGCTTATCTGACCCAGCCAAGTGAAATCCCACCTTCACATGGAAGTTTTGACACAATGAGCACAGTTATGTGGCAAAATCCAGTATGCTTTTGCATGTAGAAATTCTTTCTTGGTCTGATAACCATTTCTGGTGATACTTCTCTTGGATAATCAAGTGCTCTGACCAAATACACACAGAGACAACTGAACAATACTCTGCACATAAAAGAAAAGAAGGAAAAAACAAAGTGTCTATGGCATAAGAATCTCTTTTGTATCTAGCTGTAGAGCTCTATTTCAAGAGCAAGGTCCTCTTTGAAGCTATTCCATCATGGATCTTTGAATAGGAACCCACTTCCTTAGAAATTCTTTAAAAATATCAGAATCTTGTTGTAAATATGAAGCATGATACTTACACAAAGACAAGTACAGAACCTGAACAATTATCTGTGCAAACTGAAGGAGAAAAATGCAGATGGGAGGAACAACAGGAAATTCACTATTTACACCACTCAAATTTACCAGATGATTGCTAGTTTCTCCTCTGTGTTGTGAAAATGCAGTTTAAGTGACATATAGGCAGGGACTGAGTAAACATCTTTAACAATCTAGCTTCTGCAGAAATCTTGCTATGGAGACATGGCAAAAGCATCCTTATGTGAGAGAGTCACAATAAGGAGAACTAGCTCTTACCCCGGGAAGGAGGAAGAGGAGGAGGAGGCCGCGTCCCTGCTAGGAAAACAGGACCCTGTGATGGAACTGAAAGGCCACTCATGCTCACCTCTAAATTGAGTCTACGAGCAACTGGACTGCATACATTTTTGCACTTTAATCAAGATCTCTTTACATTCTCTGCCTCTCATAGAAGGTCTTATGGGAAAATAGTGGAATGCAAGCCCAGAATATTTCATCAGCTGTTTTGTGCCAGACTGAATTTTTTCAGTTTATATTTAGAATACTTAGGTTGGCAAGAACCATTAAAAAACATACACTGAAGTAGTTCTTGTATAAATTACAGTGCATCAGTGTCACACAAATCACCAAAACTAAGAAATCCTAAGAATTTTATTTATAAGTTATACTTTTTGAAATAAAAATGAGAAACAGAGAAGAATTTTCATGGTTGACTTCTCCTCTTTTTAAGTCCACAGGAGACTTTTAAAAGGCACATTTCCATTTTCTTGGCTAATTAAAAAATTAAAATGTGTCCATCTGTCTTTTGCTCTATAGATTGATGATATCTCTTTTCAGGATTCTGATCTAGACTAGAAAATAAAAACCACCTTTGTTTTCTAAGTGGGAATGTAACCTTTTCAGACTTTTTTCATCACATTCCATGAAAGGAAATGTTGTAGTTTCCCTTATTTATTGGCAAATAGTCTTATATTTCATGTACGCTTTCAAGTATTTCATTGGTAATCTGTGACAAACTGTAAAATTTGCCACCACTCCCCAGAACAGCTTATGACATCTGTCAGCTCCCTGTGTAATTTACATGAACCTTAATTATGAATCAGTGTTACACTGCACATAGAGGAACAGAGGTGTTCACTGTTAATGCCTTCAACACCCAGTAGGCAATACTGCTCTCACAGAAAACATTATTCCTCTCACTCAGCACTCACTTCTGGATGACCGCTTCTGCAGATAGGTACACACGGACATTTTACTTGATCTGATGGTCAAGTTATAGGGAAATGATGCATGAGCTAAGGACTTCTTACATTGCAAATCAGCAAAGATATTGTTACTGGAAAAATGAAAATCTCTTGAGACTATTGGTGACTGACACTATATTTTATCTGCACACTGAAATAACACACTTATCAAATGAAAGAGAAGAAAAATTACTAGAGATTTGATCTCCTTTATAGCTTCTAATAGTAAAATACACTGTATGATTAATGAACCTGTCAGCTGTAATGGGAAGAATATGTAACAAGTAACTGTGCATTACTCGTCTGTGATTTTATCTTTTATAAATTCAGCCATGTGTAGCATGATAAGATTAACTCCTTACAATTTTAAGTTAATGCTATAAAGTAAGTTGAAAACGAAGTCTGTTCTATTTTTACCTCTCAGTCAACTGATAATATGACTTGTAAGAACACATTTCCATCAATCGATAATTACCCAATTAACAACTTATTAAGTTTATACATCAATAAATCTCATTAGCAGGTGCTTGAAGAAAGGAAAAAATACCCTGGCACTTTTAGTGTATGCAATATTTTTATAAGGAAATTTATTTTTTAAACGTGTTCTTTGCTGAATTTATTAGTCTATATAATATTCATAGAATTCAAGCCTAGACATGTACCAATTACTACTCAGAAATGCATGCAAGGTTTAAGCTAGGAAGCATAAGTTACTGAAAATATTTTGGTGTTAGATGTATTACAAAGAAAAAGAGAAAGGATGGGAGGCAGAATTGGAAAGCAGGAATGGGAGAAGGAAGAGAAGGTAGGAAAAAGCCGGGAGTAGAGCGAAGAAAGAGGAGAAGGGAACAGAGGGAAAGGGAGGAAAAAGGAGGGGGTGAAGGTCAGTGCTGTCAGTTGTAAAAAGCTGAGAGGAAAGAAGCCAAGAGGGGAGGTAGCTAAGGGCCTTGTGATCACTAGAAAAGTCTCCACACCTGCTTTTTCTCCACATTTCCTGATATGGAGGAAAGTGGTATCAAATACACTCTTCATGAAAAATACAAAATCTACATAAAGTTCTCAGTTTTTTAGCCTTAAGTCCATGATATCTGCAGGCAGGACCCGTGTAGCTTGTTGTTGTCAGAAAACAAGATTTCACATGACTTTTCTGTTAGTCTTCTGAGGCGCTTCCTTGGCTCCTGGAACCAGCCTGAAATTTCACACTTTGGTTACAATAATAGACTACAAAAATGGGTTGTCAAGAAAGAAGGGCTAAATTTAAAGTGCATATATGTTGGCATGTAGGAAAGAGGAGGAGGAGAAGCAAGAAATGGAGGTAAGAAGACTTGGCAGAAGACAGGAGGAAACATTTATTGAGTTTTCTGTGTTGCAAGTTTTACATTCATATCTGTACATGTACTGTCTTATTTAATATATCCATAAAATTATGTATCATTTTAATTTTCATTTCATGCAGAAGAAACTAAGGCTTACAGAAGATACATCATTTACTCTTGGTCGGAGTGCCAATAAATAACATTGTTAAAGTCTAGACTTGAATGGGCTTTATTAGCCCTTAGGTATAATTAGCAAAATGAGCTTCAAGAGAGTTGGAGTTTGTATGGGTGAGATAGCAAGCCGGGAGAGGTGGTTAGAAATTCCATTCACAGAGGCAGCAAGAGGACAGGGGCTGGTCAGTGGATGGACTATTTTCCACACCACACACTGAACACATTGATGCGTAGTTAGACTTTATGTTCTGCCTCTTCCATAAAGGGGAATCCATTCCACATTTCTTCCAGAAAGCAATGTGCTAAAATGAGGTTGGAACATAAAGAAAAATTCTGAGATGCATCCTTGTGAGACTTTCATGTACGGTAGCAGAGACTGTGCCCTGCATAAGTCTAGGTCATGACATTTCCTAAATGTATACATGGTAAGACCTTTCTATGTACAGAAGGAGTCTGCCACTGGGGAATTTGTGTAGCATCTCTGAACTCTATTTCTTCAGATGCAAAAAAAGAAAGGATGAGCATCTCTATCTCATGGTATTCTTATAGAAACTGTATTATGACAGGTGTAGAATTGCTATTTGATATTTCCATTCTGATTCTGTTGAGACGTGTCTTAGATTTGATTCAGCTGTTGATTTTAAAATGTAGGACTACAAATTGAGTTTTAAAATATGACTTCTTTCTACATCATTCAATGCATTTCAAGCTATAATTACAGAGAGAGAGAGAGAGGCAAATGATTAATCAATAGATAGTAACGCAATATTATGAAATTATTTCAAGTTATATTTATACCAAGTGTTGGAAAAGGAGTCTGTCTGGAGATCAGAGAAAATTTAAGGATTCGATGAGATTTACCTGCTGGAGTATGGCAAATTTATGGTAAAGTGAAGAGGACAAGATTAAAAGAGACAGGATCAAACCAGTTTTCAAGATCCAAATTGGATAGAACAAGGACTCACTTAATGAACATTTTTAGGAAATCAGGAGTACTCAACAGGAAAAGGATTTGGAGCACATCTATGTAACCCTGGGCAGAGACATTTCTTGCCAGTTGGAAACATACAGATCATCACCATCATAGTGATCCAAATCAGAGAAAGAAGTGACTCAAATGCAAAACACATTATTTAGAAGAAAATATGTCTGATATTTGCAAGGTCGTTTGTATTTTTAAATTATGTGTTCCTATATTTATTATTGCTCTTAGAAATTTATCTACAGTTATACCCAAATGCAAAAGAAATTTGGCTACCCCAAAAAAATTCCTTAAGCTACACCCACACACAATAATAACAATACTATCAGCAGCATTGATTTATAATCTAACTCAAGCTTAATTTCAACTAATTACTCCTCTCTCTGTAGTTTTAAGCTGGAGTTGTGCACCTTTAAGTAATGTATACATTAGGACTTGCAGGAAGTTATTATATGTGGAAAACCATGTAAAGTGAACAGTTCTTAAACTGAACACATAACTTATGCCTTTATCATATCCATCCAGTTTATTTCAGGATCAGAGAAAATATTGTCAAAGCAGTTCTTTAGTGTATCATGGGTCAACTCATACGAGCTAGTAGAAATTTTATGTCTACAGACAGCTAGCCTGTCTTGAAATTATTGTTGCATCCTATATGAGTGCTGACAACACAAGTGAGCTTTGTAATTAAAACACTGAGAAACCATAACTACAATGAGTTGAAATCTTTATTCAAAATAATTGTGTTTGGAATCTTCATTGTAGCCTAATGAGTAGCATATGGAATGCACATGGTATCATGATATCTTTTTACCTTCAAATTTTCAAGCAAAAATGGAACCACAGTTACACAAAGACCATCTTATTATTAAAACCCAAATGTTTTCAATTTGAGGTTGAACCTCCCTTTAGAACAATGGTAGAATCAAGTTTCTTTGGACAGTATTTCATTCCCTATTTCCTCCTTTCTTTCTATGCAATATAACCAAAGATTCTATTTAAGTGTTTACTTACCTTAGTTTTGTACATAAATGAAAGTAAGAAATATGCTTCTTAAATATCCAGTAGTAAAAACTGTTTTCCCTTATTTATCAGGTATATTACTTGATCAGAAAAAAATTATATTGTGTAATGAATCAGTTAAATTTTTAATGTCTCATGATTTCTAGATAGTTATACTTTAAAAAATAATTAGCTAGCTTTTTAAGAACCCTTCAATTTCTACCACTGGTTTTTCTCTCTTCTTGAAAAGTCTTGTGCTTCTTTTTAAAACCATATTCAGGTTTCAAAATAATAGCAGAAAATTTGCAATAATTTCAGTCATTTTCTATGCTCTCTAAGAAGTAGAGTGTATATACACTGAAACTTTCATCTTCCTTATAATTTTAACTAATCATTGTCTATTAACTATAAACTTGATTTTATGTCTGTTTACAATTAGCATCTGCTTTGAATGATATTCATACTTAGATTGAGACAGAATTACAGAAAATCAGAATGCTAAAATTCTGATATTATTCATTTCTCCAGTAGAGACTTACGTAATAGTACACTCAATAGTGAAAATAACATAAAGGAGACAGGCTGCACATTTCTCTGAATGTCCTGAATTGTCAAAGACAAGTAGTAAAAATTATGTTGCATTTCCTCCCACAGAAATTTCAAAGCTCTTTATAGGCAGTTGGACTAATATACTCAGATAGAGAAATGAATATGCTTTTAAGTTTTTGTGTGTTCATTATTTTTCCTTAATAAAACTTCCAGAGCCAGGAACACCAACAGGCTTGTTATTCTACATCCATTTTACTGGGTATATAGAATTTCCACTTGAGAAGAAACTCAGTTTGGGGTTCACCTCAGTTTTCTATTTCTATGGGTAGTTAATAATGAATAGAAATTTATTTGGTGCACAGTTCTTGTGATAGTTAACTGTAGGGTCAACTGGAATGTATTAAGAAATGCCTGGCAGATTAGTAGAGCTCAGTTTTGTCTGCATTACTGACTTTTAAGCTGCAAACTGAAGAGGGAAAACGCACTCTGGATGTACATGGCACCAACTCATAGACTGTAACATGATAAAATACGAAGGGAAAGAAGAATGAAGTCTCCCCTTTAGCTTGTTTAGAAGAGCTCCAATCTTTGCCACTGCCTTGGGTGTCAGTCTCCAGTTTCTTCAGGCTTTCAACGCAGACACTTCGGCTTTCTAACACAGACTTTTGAGCTTTTCAACAGGGACTCACACTGGACCCTGGAGTGAGCATCCAGCTCTGCAAACTTCAGCTGGATCCTCCAGCGTTCTAGTGTGCAGATGGCCATTTTGTATACTTCCATCCCTGGCTCTGTAGGTGGCCACTGTAAGCCTACTTTGTAAACCCTTTGTATATTATCTTACTGTATATTATATCTGTCCCTCTACTGACCCCTAACTGGTGCACTTCTGAGGCCAGGAATTCCAAAGGCAAGGTACTGGAATCTGAGGAGCAACATCATGCTGTATTACCAGGTGGTAGAGGCAGAGGTGCAAGAGAGGGAGGGAGAGAGGAGGAAGCATACAGTGGATAGGTGATATATGGGGGCTTCGCCATGTAGGCTCAATTTTATAACAAACTCATTCTTCCTATAACTTGTCCATCCCAAAAATAAAGTTATGAATCCATTCATGAGGGCAGGCTCTGCTTGATCTAATAACCTCTTATTAGGCCTTACCTCCCAACATTGTTGCATTAGGGATTAATTTTATAACACCAGCTTTGGCTATACATCAAGCCACAGCAGAACTTACTTTCTGTTTCTCTTGCTATTATTGTTAAGTTTCATCAGACTATATTAATACAAAATTACTTTTCAAAATATATCTAATAAGTATGGGATATTTTCTCTGCCCTTGAATTTTCTACATTGTCTCAAATAACTATATAACTCTTCTGAAATATATGTTAGAAGTTTCAGTTTGTATTTTAAAGAAATCAACAAGAGCCCTATAACTGTTCCTAGGTATATGATATTTAGGAGGAGATTAGTGTCTGTTTCTGAAATCTTTCATCAAATGTATTACACCAAACTATTTTCCCTCCATACGGCATACAGTTAGCTTTATTTAAGGGCTACAGATTTAGTGATGAATTTTCAAACAGTAGCTAGGCACGTCATAAGTCGAGATAAATGGATGAATGAATTCATGAATACATCAGTAAATATCATAAAGTTATACAACAGATTAGATGCAATGATAATTGTAAGTTTAGTAGAAGAGAGCCAAGAACCGAGTGAGCGCCTGTGAGATGAGCAGCATCCATTGTCATCGCTATTACGAGAACTTGCTATGACCTTTGCTTGCAGTGCTGGGCCTTTGCATTATTCAATTGCCTTGTTTAAAGCAGACAGTTATTAAGGTCTTGTTAAGTCTGTTATTCTGCCACAAGCCCTAAATATTGGGTCTTATTCTTTTATACACAAAATCACCAAATCAAGGTAGCTGGGTAACAGGGGGGACTTGAATAAACTTATGATTTTAAAAAATAAGAAAGATTCAGGATATGAGGTTTTCACAATTGGGAATTAGGTCAGCAAAAAGCAGAACAAGGGAAAATGGCAAACTTTTAAAAAAAAACTTTTAAAAATGCTCTCTACCCACCACCACTTTGCTACCCTTCCTTCAGGAAGAATATTACTTGTCTCTGATAACTTTCCCTGTGACTTTTTTTCTTCCTTTTGGGCTACTCCTGCTCTTAATGTTCAGTGTGTGTGTGTGTGTGTGTGTGTGTGTGTGTGTGTGTTACAGTGTGATACTTCCCATGCTGTGCCTTATTCAGTATGTACCGGAAACAGTCACTTCTAGAAAGAAGACTTGTGAGAACTAAACCTGTACAATAAGCTCTCACCTGGGCCTGGTGGAAAGTTTGCTAAACCGAAACTTGCCAAGCGTCTCTCTTTGACTAAGAAAGCCTAGATGGAATGAAGTTCCTCACTTAAACCTAGACATATGATCCTAGGAGCATCATTGTTAAACAAGTAGTAGCTACCACGTGAGTATTTTTACAAAATATGCTTGCAATATTGTTTCCATCTTTTCCAAGTTGTAGTTTCTTTTTAAAATTTTATTTGAATTTCTTCTAACTTGTTATTTGCACTAACATTGATAGCACTGTGCTTGACTTCAGGCTTGTTGCAATCCAATTCTTTCAGAATACTTATTTTAATATTTTTAGGTATAGAGTTATTTTCCATTTGTGAAAAGTCTTAGCTTTTCTTCAGTGATTTTCTTAAATATTCCACCTATAACATCTCTGCTTCTAACTTAATTTTCATATCATTTATTTCATTCATTTTTCCTGAAGCAATGACTATTCTACAATTATGTAAGAATTATTTTATGTTATTTTATAATATAGAATATGAAAAACAAAATATCTGTGGGATGTTTCATTACAACAATTATTTTTAATAAAGCACTTTTATAGAAGAACACAAATTAATCCAGAAAAATTGTCATTATATTCTTCACAGGCTGTACCTCAGGTACCATTAGCACTTGTGGGTGATGGTGATTGTTTTATGTAATTACTCATGTTGCTTTGTGATCGTACCCCATAACATTACTCTAATTAAGATTCTGACAACATGGTGCTGCAGTTGTTGAATTGCTTATTGCACAATGTTAAGTGGTTGTCTTTCAGACTAAATTCTAACATGAATAAAAAGACCCAAATCTCACATGTGTTTAAATTGAGGTTCTAGCTCCCCAAATGACTTTGTACTTCTTATTTAAAGATAAGAAATTAATTGGTATGAAAGTACAGAAAGGTGGCATCATTTGGATTGATACGTAAGTGGGCATAAATTAAGAAGTGCTGAATAGAACTTGCTTATCGGAAAGATCTCTTCGTATTACTTCACCATTTGAAATCAAACCACTGATATTTCAGAATGCTTTCATTTAGAAATGAAATTTAAATGTTCAAGTTATTGGAAAGGGCAGTCTCTATTGGTCTCCTCCACTTCAGTATATGGAAATTAACTGACAGATGGCAGAGCAACTGCCTTTAGAAATGAGATTCACAGAAGAGGAAGCTGGTCAAGGGCATCATCAGAATGAGAAAGTAAGAACCCCACAAATGGACTTAAAAGGATCCAAGATCAGCAGTGCCTGATATTGCAAATGGTTTAGTATGGGTAGGTACTAACAACATGTACTATTAAACATGGCTGCTACTCAGAAATTTGAAGACAGAAATCTTGATGTAATCATTGTACAGATATAAGGCTTTGATTTCAGAAGTTTTACATTGTCAGAGAACAACAATATAAATTTATATTTATGAACATACATACAAATGAATCAATATCACTCAACTTACCAGTAATCTTTTTCCTTTCTTTTCTAAAGGGAGAATTTATAGAGGATATAACTGCAGAGAACAATTTGAAGACATGTATGATGGATTAGCAACTAGACATGTTGAGCTGAATAATTAAGTAAGTTAATGGCAGCTGGTAAAGCCAGCTTTCTCACTGTTAGAGAGGAAGTTTACAGATAAGCAAGGGAAGCCTAGAATGATCCAAGTGGTGTTAGGTTAAAATTGAAGGCATCAGGGACTGGGGCTACAGCTCAGTGGTACAGCATGTGCTTAGAGCACTGGGTTCAATCCCCAGCACCAAAAAACAAATACAAAAAGTTGAAGACAATATGAGATCATAGTAGCTTCATAGAGACACATAAGGCTGTATATTTATAGATATAACCTATTCACAAGTTTCTATGTCACATCTATTTCCTTTCCTTGTCAGCTGACTGGCCTCAAAAGCAAGGAATACACAAGGAACCCTGTTCTTGATTGATTCCTAACATCGTTCCTTAATAAAATTACTTATTGGAAAAATGAGTGCCTCTAGGAGTGAGACAGAACATATACAAGATGAGCCTGGGTCATCCCACAGTGCCAGAAAGAAAGCAAGTTCTTCCAAATAAACAAAACCCAACATGCTGGAGGTACATCAAAGGTACGTCATGCATGCCAATTGAAAGAGCTCCTGATAGCCAAACTCAGAACAAAATAGAGTAATATTACATTATAATGTACACTAGAAAATAAATATTCATGCGTGCTATATGATATATGATATAAATTGATATAATTAATTGAATAAATAAATGGAGGACAAGGAATAGATTTCCAAACAATTTGTGTGGATTCTATGCCCTGAAGACAGTAGATCATAATTCCCCATTCCTTAAGTGTGGGCTAAACACAGTGACTTATTTCCAAAGAGCACAATCTGAAAAGGGGGGTGGGGAGAGAAATTTTATAGCAGAGCAACCTGGCAGACACCACCTGAGCATAGGTGAGCATGATCAACATCAACAATGATGAGAGGTCAGTCACCCTGACTGTAAGTGTCCTTAATATGATACACTAAAGTGAAACTAGCCAAACACAGAAGGCAAAATACTGCATGATCTCATGACTCAACTTATATACAGAATCTTTTTTTAAAATAAAAAAAAAACTAGTGAATTCTATGGGTAGGAAAAGGAGAGAATGAGAATTTGACAAAAGGGTAAAAAATAACATCATGTTAGATAGATTAGTCTAGAGATGTAGTACGCAGCATGGGAACTACAGCTAATACTACTGTACACTGAAAATTTACTAACAGAGGATCTGTTTCACGCTGATACTGTACACATACAAAGAGCTAACTATGGAAGAAAATGGGCTTATCAATTTGCTTACCTGTAGCAAACATTTTGCTGTAGGTATGTGTATGTATGTGAGAGTATTATGTTGAACATTTTCAATACATACATTCAAAATTAGGTTGAAATGGCATTTTATAGGAAAAGCACCAGGCAAATACCAGTCAAAGGACATTCCACAGAACACCTATCCACTAAATTCACCAAAAACAAGAAAAATATGAAAAATGTCATATCCAAGAAAAACCTAAGTAGAAATAAGAACTGAAAATAATTGTGTTGTAGGAACTTGGAAGAGAAAAATATTAGGTGAAAACTAAATAAATTAAGGACTTGATAATGTATCAGTATTATTACATTAATAATAACATGTGTATCATGCTATTGTAAGCTATTAATAACAGTAGAAACCACATGGGTCTGGTAGTACATACCTATAATCCTGGCACTCTGGAAGGCTAAGTCAGGAAGATTGCAAGTTCAAGCCTATCCTGAGTAATTTAGCAACTTAGTGAAAACCTGTCTCAAAATTTTAAAAACAACAAAAGAAAAAAGGAAGAAAGAAAGAAAAGGAGGAAAGAAAACAGGAAGGAAGGAAGGAAAGAAACTCTCACTCAGCGTGAATACCACATCCTTAATACCACAAAAAAAGTGGAAGGGAAGACTGGGTGCAGGGTACGTGGGAAGACTGTATTATATTTGCAGTTTTTATGTAAATCCAACGCTATTCTAAAACAATGCTTATTGAAAGTTTATCCAACAGCATAGCTCAGTGGTAGAGCATATGTTTGGCATTGAGAGACTCTAGGTCTAAATTCAATCTTCAACACCAGAAACATAAAAATGTAATACCTTCACATTAGGTTAATCTCTCGAAACTAATGTAATCAAAAGCAGAAGTATTCAGATTAAAGCAGTTCTTTATATTCGTAGTATACTTGTAGATGACCCACAATACATGTTTAGATATTTACTGAAATAGAGGCAGAACATATTTAAAACTTATATTTAGGACCTTCTGATTCTCATATAAACACTCTCTAACCCCCTGAGAACTATACTTTAGTGCCTAAAATGTGGTTCAGAGAACTTTATTTACAGTCAACCCTAGTCACACTCCAAGGAAGGAAAGTGCAGTGACTTTGTCGTCTTTCAGCTTCATCTCCCAAACAGTGGATTGTGACGGCAGTTGACCCAGGCTATGTCATTTCCATTGCCATGTGTATAGGGAGTTGTCGTGCTGGTCTGTTTCCTACTGACTAGTGATTGCTACAGTGCAAATGTATGTGGCCCACCCATAGGTAGACTATGAGTGACAAAAAGAACTGGATGCAAATTTGCAAATCTCAGCCTTGCAACCTAGTAATGCAAATTACTTAATCTTCTGAAAGCAAACTTCTTGACCTGCAAAGGGACAAGGTAACATGGTCAACAAGCTTATCTAGTCTATAAGGAGACATGGACTATGTATACATAGTTATCCTTCAGGTTCTGTAGGTTCTTCAGTGAAAGATTCAAACAACTGTGAACTAAAAATATTCAGAGAAAAAGTGCCTATGCTGAACACATACAGACATTTTTTATCTTATCATTATTCTCAAAACAATACAGTGAACTATTGACATAGCATTTACATCGTTTTATATTTGATATATAGCCTAGAAATGATTTCAAGTATAAAGTATAATGTGTGTAGGCTAAATGAAAATACTACACCATTTTCTGTAAGGTACTTCAGCATCCCTGGATTTTCACACCTATAGGGGGTGACGGATGCAGTCACCCTTGGATACTGAGGGGTAGAATGTGGGTATGGTGAAAGATGGGCTTTGATAAGATTTACAGCTACTCAATGAACCATTTTACTTGATCAAAGGCCTTTGCAATTCCCCCACAGGGTGAAACCTCCCTCACTCTGAGACACGGTACCACCAGCCAACAAACACCAAGTACTTCAGTTCCTCAGTAGAGACATTAGGTTGAGAAGGAATGCCAATTTTTGATATTTTAGAAGTAATTTTGGTAACTTTGCAGCCCCAAACACTAACAAATGGTGGGCATCATCGTATAAGCCATTGGAATAAAACAAATTCTGATGCATCTGTCTGTACTATTTCACATACTTGCAGTGTTATAATCGAAGAAAGGTAAATTGGAACTAGAAAATGTACAAAAAATAGGAATTTAAATGATCAAGTAAAAACATAGACTTGAGACCAGACTCATAATGAAGTTAAAATAATTTTTTTACACATTCCTCTCTGAAATATTCCCGGAGCATAAATTCCAAAGACAATCATTATAGCAAGATGCCATTAGAGATTCAAATAATGGAGTATAAATAATTTCATTACTGTCAGATATGTTACACTCTATGTATCAACTTATTTTCAGATAAACAGAAAAGACATCATGAATTTTTTTAGTGCTCTGTTTCTTAATCCCAATTTAACTATGTGGTCACATTGAAGCCACTTAATTGCTATGTGTCCACTCAACACATCTCTATTTCCTAACCACACAAGTGGTTTATTAATAGACTCTTATAAACAAAATTCTGACTGACTTCCATTAATGTGAATATTTATTTTTATTGTAAACTAAATACTATAAAATATTAAAGGGAACACTGTGTAAGAAATGCAAAGACACTTCTTTCTTTGCAGACATAAGCACACATGATGAGTTGACAAAAATAGCTTCCTCTCCAGAGAGTTCCTATCACTGTTTCACCCTTGTTATATATATATGAAATATAAAGCTATCGACTTTGGGGCAGATTTTATTTCTGAGTATTGTTTCACTCCCTTACTCTACAGAGGGAAAGAAATTCTTGCTTTCAGACTGGATAAATCAATATCACAGAGAGAGACCATTTAATTTTATTTGAAAGTCTTTCTTTTGGGGAATGTGTGGAATATTACTTTTAAAATTCTGTGCTCTGGGATGAGTATAGCTCAGTGGTAGAGCACTGGCCCAGCACACAAGAGAATCTAGGTTGGATCTCCAGCCTTATTCTCTAAAATAGGGTCTCTAAAGAACATTTCCTAAACACTGAATGCTGGCAGGACCCAGTTTTGCACATGTTTATCTATGGCAAGAAGAAAAGGTCTGGGACCAATAGCCTTAGTGAAGTTAAAAACCCAGTGACTTGACAAATGTCTACCAGCCAGAGGGTAGGAAGGATTTTCTGTGTTTATAGTTACTCATCCCTTAAGTAATCTTGGAGTGCATACTCTCCTGAGCACCTTGCTAGACACTGGGAATACATCATAATTTTTATAAATTGATTCCCCCACATTGACTGAAATATAATAATATTAAATTTCTGCTCTGTAATGTTTATTAATCCATTCATTTATTTTATTAATTCATTCCTTTGGTTTTTGAGACAGTCTCATGGCATAGTCCAGGTTGACCTTGAACTCTCCAGGTAACCAAGGCTAACCTCAAACTAGTGATCCTCTTGCTTCTGCCTCTTAAATGCTGGGATTATTTTAAAATGGGAATGTCCCTATATAGCCCAAGCTGACTTGATTATTTATTTTTTAAGTAGCAAATTTTCCTCATCTTATAGTGAAGACCGAACCTTAAATTCTACTCACCAAATAAACTCACCATTCTTAGAACCAAAGCCAGAAATGCTCTTAATTCTCTTGTGCACCACCACTCTATGAAGACAGTCCCAACAAGGAGAGCTGGCAGTGCCTCCACAAAGCGCCTGGAGACATTCTGTCCTTGCCCTGCGGTGCACTTGTAAAGATGTTAGACCAAACCATCTTAAGCAACAAGGACAAAGCTGGAGACCTCTTTGAAATCACACTTCTTGATTTAAAAACAAATTGTTTTTAACAAGTGACTGTAGTCAAAATAGGCTCATAGTGGCATAAAATAGCAACAGAATAATCCTAAGTGACCAACAGCACAAGATAGATAGTCCAGTGGAACTGTAGAAACTAATAAAATAATTGTGGTAGTACTTTGAAATCACATAAAGAATTGTACCCTCCAAAATAAAAGTGTTAATTATTTGATGTGGCAAGACATTTTCATTCTTCTTCCATCTTTTTCAGTATATTTAATTTTAGATATAGAGAAAGGACCATATGTCTCCCAGTGTTTTTCTTGTTGGCTTCATAAAAAAAAATTTTCTTGAAAAATAGGTCAAGTAAACGGGCAAAAAAGTTTGTCTTACATATGCCTGAGAAAATTACGGCAATATTTTCTTTAAAATCTCAGATCTCCAAGTTATCTTCATTACTATTTACTCAGCAATATTTTGAATCTATTTAATTGTAGTTTACAAAGTATATAAAACAAAATGGAAAATATCTTTTTATAAATCACTTCTATGTTTATAGTTTTTCTTTTCTATGGAGTCTTTGAATCTAGGACACAATAATTTTGTAGAGAAATCACTTTGTATTTCTTGAGGAAAAAAATGCATTGTTAAAACCTATTCACATATGTGTTCAGAAACTAAATACTAGAAAAGTAAAAAAGCTTATTCTAAAAATATAATCTTTGCCAAAGTCAAACTACAAGGCATCTAGAACATTTTAGGCTGTTAGTAAATATTCCAGTGGCATATGGATTAATCAGTTTACCAAACACAGGAAGATAAAAATTAAATATACTTAGTTGGAAAGAAGGCACAGTGGTGCACACCTAGAATCCCAGAACATGTGAGGCTAAGGCAAGAGAATAGTCAAGAGTTCCAGGCCAGTCTGGGCTACATGGTGAGTTCAAGACCAGCCTAGTAACATAGAAAGACCCTGTCTCAACAAAACAAAACACACACACACACACACACACACACACACACACAAAGAATACTTACTCGTGAGAAAAAAAAAATAAAAGGAAATATAAAAGCTGGCTATTTAAAAAATAAACAATAAGAAAAAAAGATATCAAAAGGGTCAAAAGTCAAGAAATATAGGCTAAAAGGGCTTTCGCCTTAATGAATGTATGTGCAAAGTTCTCACTTTTCTTCTGTTAGAAGGAAGATGGAAATAAATTTTAAAAACAACAATCTTTAATGGAAAAGAAGTTGTGAATGGATAGCCACTGATTGTGAGTGCTAACTGGAAGACTTCCTCTCAGCCAAGAAAGATATGGGAAAAGCAAGCTTACTCCACTCATGGGGGAAAGTAGATCGAACTGAGTTAGATTTAAATCAGATTTCATCCTTAGTGAAAGGTGTATGTTACCACACCTGAGTTCTTGTATTACTTTATATCATATTCCAATTTGGTTTATTTTTCATTTTAAGTGCAACAAATTTGTACTTTTAGCAAAGACCATGTTTCTTTTAATAAAGTATTATTTGTAAGCAATTGACAAAAATGATAGAAATACACATGCAGTATGACCAATATATACAGTGAATGTTTACATTTTTAGAATTTATTACAACAAAAGACACATTGCCACTAATGCCCCTCACAGGACTCCCCCTCACTGGAATACACCTATGCCATTACTCTTGCCCCTTTCTGAATAGTTCTTTCTGCAGTGTCTTTAAAAGTGTAGTGCGGCTGCCAAGTGCCTTCCAAGGGAAAGGAGAGCTCAGAAGAAGCCAGTGATGTTCCCTCGTCCATCTAATTTACTAGATCTGGTTCTTCCCCAAAGTCAGAATGACAATGAAAGGTAAACATTTTGAATGGATTCAGGACATGCAGGCAGCCAAACAGCATCTGTAAAGACACTCATTTGAAAGGACTTCCGGAACTGCTTCAGAAAGGGGCAAGAAGGAAGGTCAGTGTGTTCCAAGCAGAGGAAATATTTTCAGGGAAATTAATGATAATGTGGTTTTTTACTGTAATAATTTTTAGTTTTAAACATTGTATTTTCTGATCACAATTCAAACTAAACTTTTGACTCAATTGGTTATGCATGACTAAACAAATCAGTGTGTTAGAACCATGAATATTTAGCCTGGCAACTCCAGCCACATGAGTTGGTTTGCTATATGGCCAGTTTAGGAGAAAATTCACACCAGATCATTGGCCATACAGAAAGAAATGACATATATTAAAAATTCTGTAATGAATAGATTCAATGAGTCTTGTTTGTGATCAATATTCACAAGAAAAAAATATACATTTCATTTTCCATATAGCTGCCGCAATAGCTGATGGGAGGAGAACCTCCTGAAGATTTCTACCAAGAGGACTGAAGAAATCCAGTGTGTGGACCATGAGATGGTAATTTGGTAACCACATGAGTGGACTCACTACTCCTCACATTCTCTCAGACAGATGTCATGTGACACTAACTTGGCATTACAGATACTATTATGTCTATTGATTTGATTTGAGATAGGCTGGTTTTACTGGGTTTTTTGATTTGAGATAGGCTGGTTTTTACTGGTTGAGATAGGCTGTTTTTACATATCTATTCTTTCATGCAGAATTCCCATTGAAGGGAAGAACACTTCTGTTTACCACTGGATTTTATCATCATTCTGCTTATCATAATGAAGTCAATCAGAGCTCTGTGCACACAAAGGAAAGACATAGCCAGAAAAATCCAGCCCTGAATCCTAGAAATCTGGAGAGACGCCAGTGATAAACTGACATGAAAATGGAATGACCACCTTGCCTTTACAGCTGGCCTCTTCCAGTGGAACGGGAAGCTATCAGAAGATGCACTGCAAAAATGGTACCTCTGGGCAAAGATAGAATGGGAGCTGTACACCTGTCAAGCTGCAGCTGGATCCAAGGGACCATTTCCATCAACCCTTTATTAATTTAGTTAACCTAAGGAAAAATTAAAGTGAAGCAGAGTTATCTTGGCCATTAAAATGTGCATCTTATAAAGAAATAGTAAGCTCAATAATTCAAAAAGAAACTGGCTAAAGAGATGATCTTAGCCACATTACATCATGAGGTTCCCTCTGATTCACCCACACCCACCACAAACACTCATTTTCTGAAGGGCAAGATTGTCTCAAGGTCTTATCGGCACTAACTGCATTACCAAGGCACAGAGAATACAATCAGATCTCTCCCCTTCATAATGTAGATGTTGTCTTTTTAAAGCAAGCTTGATTATATTCTGAATAGGTCAGTCTGTGTGCCTGACATTTCTTCTCAGTTTCCTGTGACCTTTTAATAAGAATGACTTGGTTTTGCACTGCAGAAAATGGAGCTGTCCCTTTTCAATCAGTGAATATGAGAAGCACAGTTAGAACACATCACATTTTTGTACTGCATTAATACTCATGCAGTAAAGTCAGTGAAACTCTTTCTTTAAAAACATGTGTCCTACTTGGCTTTGAGTTTACCCTCTTCTGCTGCTCACTCACCTACATTTGTAAATATTTAAGCAAATGTGCAGTCACATTTGCTCAGGGAAAGTAACAAATTAATAGTTTCTGTTGAACAAATCTGCCTTTGTAGTGTATGTTTAAACAGGTATCTGTGAATCGTATTGCAGAGAATTATTAAGATGGACTTTTCATCATTATAGAAAGGCAATTATCAACAGTAATCCAGTTTTTAAATTTTCAGAAAAGTCCCTCTGAAGAGGCTTCAGTGACAAAGGATTCAGCCAGACAGATCAGCAGCACCAGGTAAACAGAATGGCCTGCAGTCCACCTGTGCAGTGTTAAAAGCATAGCACCTCAAGAGCCAGTTTCATGGATCTCCACAGAAATCCTGATGACTGTACAGAACTCACAACAGGTGTCCAGGATGCACGACCCCAGGAGCACAGGGTCCTTTACTCAGCTGAATTCACAAGTGCTTAAGTGGCACAAGTATAAGTCATAGCCCCACAGCTGAAGTGAGTTTCTGATATAGAACGTGTATATGGCTGGCTGGGCATGGTAGTTCATTCCTATCCCAGCTTCTCTGGAGACTAGGGCAAGAGGGTCTTAAATTTGAGGCCAGGCTGGGCAGACCAGTGAGATCCTGTCTCGAAACACAGTTAATGAACAAATCCCTGGGTCCAATTCACAGGAGAGAGAGATGAGGGAGGAAGGAAGTACAACTAATTACTCAGGGCAAGCACAGGAATTATGATTAACCTATTGTGACCCAAGGAGGAAGCCCCAGACATAAAAATGTATGTGGGGAAACTGAACCAGAAAGTAAGCTGGAAGTGTGTATTTCACACTCATGGCAAGACAAGTACGAGGCACCCAGCAGAGATGGACCCTGTCCTTGTGAGATGGGAAGAAAAGCAGACCACCAAAAAAGAAAACTTTAATGAGAATATAATTGCAACCTGGGGTACTGTAAAGAATAAAACTCGAAAACACTGATGAAGAAACCTGGCATAGAACAAGAATTGGCAAATTTTTCCAATACTAATAATAATATGTGAAATTTTGAGAGCACATTTAATATTTACTACATATTGCATGCAGCCTTTTAGAAACATAGAAATCATACTCAGCTCACTGACACTACCAAAACAAGACAAAGTCCTGGACCATCTCCATGGATCACGGTTTGCCAACCCCTGATGGTAAAAGAAGAAGGTAGGAGCCAGAAAATAATTACCATAGGTGCAAAGGGAACAATCAGGGCCCATGGAGGTGAGCTGTCAAGTGAGGTGAGGAGGAAGGGGAACACTCTAAGGGCAGAAGGAAACCATCAGAGGGTTTTGAGCAAGGGATAACAAGGGATCCATTCATGTTTTCAACAGGCCAGCTTGCCTCTGTGTAGAATATAAGAATCGTGCCACAGAGTGAGTGGAAGAACAGAAAAATGTGAGTTCCTGTCTCTTCCGCAGATTCTGTTATTCCCCTTTCCCTTGACTATGGGGAAGAACACCTTCCATCCGGCTGCCCCTAAAGCGAGTTCTCATTGGACGACTGCTCCTGCCCATCATTTCATTAACTGCATAGAATTCAACTGTGAATCCAGCACTATTCACTTTTTCTAGTGTAGCTATTCAAGCAACAATCTTTTTAAAGGTGTGAATTGTCTATTAAGAGGTAAATTTCCATAGATGTGTAGCAGCGAGTGAATTATAAGAAAAGATTTGTGACATACTAGTGTCTTATTTTTTCCCTATTCTTTCAGCTCTTCTGGAGAGGAGAATATGCTTCATTAGACATGCCTGGATGTAGAGGAAGCAGAAATCATTTCTTTTTTTACTGTTTCCACCATATGACTAATCATTTCTACTCTCGCTCATTCCTTGTCCCACCCAGAGGACTTAGCACACTTTCCTAATTTCACCCCACCTACAAAATTGAGCCCAGGACTCACTTTTTTCCATGAAGCCTTTCCAGAAGCACAGGAAGACTCCCCTGCTCTAATCATTGGTCACAGTGTGCACAATGCGTTTTGATTCTTTCCAGGGATTCAGCTGCTTTTTTCCGGACGCTTGTTCTTGCTCATCCCGAGTCTTCCTCAAGGACTCTCGCATAATGTCTGCTCTGGGACATTGTCTAGAAAATGGCTGCCCAATCTGATACTGAGGAAAGTATCACAAGAAGGGTCGGTCTCAGGAAAGACACTCCCAATTACTACTTGTTATAACAAATACTAGAAGGGGCAAAACTTCCCAAATATTTCCCTACTCACTGGTGAAAGTCTTAGGAAATTCCCTGCACTTCGAGGTGACCCAAAAATATTCAAAGTGTCTTACACAGAAACAGCTCCCTATTGTAAAAAGCCCTATTAAAAAAGAAACACTCAGCTAGAAGTGGTAAATATATCTGGGAGTATCCCACACATTGACTTTCTCCCTCAGAAAATAATATCACATTGAAAACTCTCACCCTATTAATCTTCATTTAAATGTTTCCACATTTCTTTGACCTCAGATCTGTTTATCTAATATATACTAGTTCCTCGAAACATGGAGAAAAACTATACCAATTGGGCGGTGCCCTCAGGGGGCCTTGGGATGGAATCAGATATTGTGGGGAGAAAACAGCTGCAAATTTGGGTGTGACTCCAGCACTCTACCACATGCACAAAGGTCATTTGAGCGGGACACGGAAAAAGGAGACTTGCAGGAAAGAAGAGCAAGAGCCTCTTCCCAGGGAGAAGGTCCAAGGGAGTGAGGAGGAGCCCTGTGAGCCCGCAGGCAGCCCTGAGTGTTCAGGAGGACGGCTGATCAGTCAGCAGGGAGCGAGTGGCCATGACCAAGTGAGGCTGTCTCTCACTGCTGTAAGTTGTTGGGCAGCGAATGGGCTGGACATCAGAACTAACCCACAGGAAAGTAAGTGTCTCTATGTGGCCTCCAGCAAGATCTTTCCCCTTTCAAACTGTTTCACTTGTCCTGTAAGCCCTGTTCCATTTGACTGTAAAATGGGACTAATAATTTCACTGTGGAATTGTTAAAAGTATGAAATAAACTAGGTTTCTTTAACTAGCTAGTACACTTACAAAATGGAAGGGGACCAAGAGATGAAGGGAGGAGAGACAGGGAAGAGTAAAGGGATGAAAAAGAATTAAGATGCCTTATGTATGTGTGCCAACTACCCCAGGATGAATGCCACCCTATGCACTGCAGACATGTACTAATAAATAAAATGGCACACTAGGAAAAATTTAGAAATTTTTTTCAAAGATCATACTTAAATTCACTCAGATTCATCATTTTTCATCTCAGATTTAAATCATCCTTCATGCAAATCTATCTATTTTTGCTTCAATTTTTATTTTCATTTGTTTGTGGTGATAAGAATGTAATCCAAGGCTTAACACATGCTAGGCAGGTATTCTTCTATTGAGCTACACTCACAGTCTCATGCAAACTTAAAGTTTTAATTTCCTTCCATTGGATCCTAATCAAAACATATGTTTACCTCTTATATTTCATTTTTATAACAACAGAAAATCATCTAGTGTTACACAATATTTCAGAATAAATAGCAATTCTGCTGGCATTGAAAAAATATGAACTCTGACCCAATAATGTATGAATAGATAGTGACTTAAATTAATCTCAAAATATTTTATGTACTTTCTTAATGTGAGGCTTTTCCTTTAGATGCATATTCTGCTCACTATTGTTTTGCTTTTCATATTTATTTTATTCAGAGGAAAGGGAAATATTTTTGTTTTTTTTCTGGTACCGGGAATCAAACTCACAACCTCATACTTGCCAGGAAGGCGCTGTGCCACTGAGCTAAATCCCCAGCCCCTAGAAAGGGAAAATTTTTAAAATATGAAGGTAGACTTAAAACAAAAAGTCACTAATTTGTGGAGGATGGTCATCTGAATTTTGCAGCTTCCCAAAATGCTATGAAAAATAAGCTGTGCTTACAGTTTCTAATTTTCAGTGTAAAGTGTTTTGGGCCCAGAAGGCAAATTATTCACAACACAAATGCACATCAAAACACATCTACCTGTGTAAATGCCTTTAAAAGAGGCAAGTTATATGGAGGCATTTTTGTTCATATGTCTAGCAACAGTCAGTTAAATTGAAAAGAGTTTCATTATCTCAGCCTACCATATGCATATGTGCATATAAGTAGAAAGAAAACAAATGCAAAATATAGCTTTAGCTAGTATGACTGTGAGAACTAGTCTCTGCTCTTTAATTGAAATATCAAAATTTAGCTTTAATACTTGTGACAAATATACCCCAGAGATTCACAGGTTAGGAGAGAAATAGACCACTCACATTCTTTTATGCCCATAATTTATTAAAACTAAAATAAGGAAATCTTAAAGTGGAGTTATCAAATTAGGAGTATAGTTTAAATACTTCTTTGTGATTTGTTGCAGAGTAAAGCGACTATAGATCATAAAATATAATTTCAAAAAAAACTGAAAGGATATTAAATGTTTTAGCCACAAAGAAACGGTAAATGTTTAAAGAGTAGATGTGTACGCCATAATTGGAACATTTTGAAATACTAACATGCATTAATGCTGAGTGTGAAAGCCCACACCTGTAATCCCAGCACTCTGGAGGCCAAAGCAGGAGGATGAGACCAGCCTGAGCTACATAGTGAATTCCAGGCCAGCCTGAACTACAAATCTGAGACCCTGTCTCAAAAAAAAAAAAAAAGAAAAGAAAAGAAAAGAAAAGAAATATTTGCAAGTATTGAAATATCACTTGGTACTGCATAAATATATAGAATTTCTATTTTTTTTGTTTGTTTGTTTGTTTTTCTCTGGTACCAGGAACCGAAATCACGACCTTGCGCTTGCCAGGCAGGCGCTTTTGCCACTGAGCTAAATCCCCAGCCCCTAGAATTTCTATATTTCAATTAAAAAGAAAAAATATTTCTACTTAACAAATTAACATTTTAACACAAAAATGCAATGCAATATGTGCCTTTCATTGGATGATTGTCAAATATATCATAACTTACTATAAAAGGCATGGCTGAGTAATGTGACAAGAGCACAAACTCTGTATTAGCACTATCTTTCAGTTCTCTTAAGAGGTTTTCTGCAATAACATCTATAACATCACCTGAAGGTAATGTTAAACACACAAACAGAAAAGGAAAATAAAGAAGACCAGGCAGTCTTCTCACTATTACTTACCAGTGATAAGCCAGGCTGCTAGCAAAGCACTTATGTGTACTAGTAATCCACTAAAGAAAATACTTAAATACACACACTAAATTCACAACTGGAATTGATTCACACATAGTCTAATTAATTTTAATTTGATGAGAGATGAGAAAACTGAGGCTCAAAAAGACTAAAATTACTTGCCTATAGATCAGAGCATATTTATGGGAACATAAAACCAAACCTATGTACTTGAACCTATTTCCAAAGCGCTTTGGTTACACCTAATTTTATCACAAATTCAAGATCTAGACCTGTTCAACATTGTGAAAGGAATGAGAAAATTCTCAATCTGAGAATTAATCAGTTCTCAACAGAATTTAATTAATGATTAAATGTACAATGTCATATTTCTATCTATATACATATCCATAAAAGAAAACTATTGACATATTCTTTGAATTAAATAAACCATGTAAATAAAGATAATACAATTGGATATAAAAGTTATACAGATATTTTCTAGAAAATGTATAAAAATCTGGAAAAAGTAATGATATCAAGCTTTGGAAGAGGGCCTGGTTATATGTTAAAGCAACTAAAGAGAACGTCTACTTCTCATTTCATTATTTTCTGTTCCATTTGATTTTTATAAAAGCATGCTATTCTTGATTTTATTACATCAGGAAAGTAGCCAAGTTGTGTATCTTTATTAACAAACCTAGTGCTCTGAAAATGAATAACATAATTTTTTGTAAATATATTCATAGACATTTAACTCAGAAATTCACTATATAATATCTGGGCAAGAAGAAGCCTTAGAAAATATAAAAGCCAGGATTTATTAGGTTTTCTGACCCTCATGAAATAAAGCAAATAAAATGTTGTAACAAACAGTGAATGAAAACTTTTGTTTTCAATCAAAATGCAATAACATGACCAGATGTGTAATTCTATCTGGAACAATTAAACACCAAATAAAATATATGATGCAGCATTATTAAGGCATAGACTATCTGTACCTTTGTTTCTTAAGAGAATTCCCAGGCAATAGTACAGGAAAGTATAACCTAGTGAATTCCAGGGGATTCCCTATGTGGAATAGACAGAGACAAAGCCCAGGGAAATTACATGTTAGACTTTTAAGACAAATTGCAGGTCAGGGAGACGCTGCAGAAAAAAAATTGCAGATATTCCTCCCAAACAGTGTTCGGTAGTTTCTTTTTAAGTCCTGGCAAGTGCATACATATGTTAAAGTTACCTGACTCAAGGAAGAGAACCAGTTGAAATGATTAGAGGATACAGTACCAAGCGGCACTCACATACGAGTGGGAATAATACCGGTTTGCACCAACTACATTACAAAATCTCATAATTTGTTAAACATAGGGTAAAGCACAAAAGAAGTAGTTAAGAAAAACAGTGGTTCAAAATAATTACCCGTTGTCTAAACACTACACTGGAATCATGCAACCCTAAAGGAAAGCCCTGAAGGAGCTAACTAGTTGTGTGCCAGATGAGGATGTGGCTACCTGTCAACGACAGACTGCATATGCAACAGTGGTCCCATAAGATTACATCACCTAATAATATGAGTCATTTGAGTTTGTGTGAGTATGCTCTGTGGCATTCACACAAAATTGAAATAGCCTAATAATGTATGTTTTAGAACATACCCTATGCTAAAGCAATGCATGACCATTTCTAAGTAATATAACATCAGTTGAGAATAAAGCATAAGAATACATCTAAAAATGTCAACAATCACAATAATATAACTCACCATGTCTTGTATCAAATGAAAACTTGCATGCATGCAAACAAGCATGCAATGAAAAGAAAAATTACTTAAAAATAGTTAAAAGTGATATAAATGCTACAATTGACAAACAGGTACATTGAAACAGTTAATGTAATTGGACTCCAAAGCTCAAACATTAAGTAGAGACATAAAAAAATTAAAAAGAACTAAATTGAATTTTTAGAGAAGATAATTCCAATATGGGGAATGAAAAATATATTGGATGAGATTAATAGCTGAGTATATACTGCAAAAACAGTAATTATATTTAAAAAGTTGGAAGTATGTTTCCTAACAACTATTGAATTAGATTGCATATCATTAACAGAAAGATCTCTGAGAAATCCCAGAATGTTTGCAAACTAATATTGATAAATAACTCTTACATCAAAGAAAAAGATCAAAAGAGAAAATAATTTGCCCTGGTTGAAGTGAAAACACAAAATTTCAAAATCTGTGAAATGTTATAAAAGCAGTACTAATGATAAAAGAATAACATTATATAGTTATGAACAAAAATAGAAAAGAAAAAAAGGTCTCATCTCATTCATCTCAATTCCTACCTTTAGAAATTTGAAAAGAACACATGAAAGTAAGCCAAATAAAGAAAATAATAAAAATAAAACAAAAATCAATACAATAAGAAAACTGAAAAATGCTAGAAGTCAATGAAACCAAAACCTCCTTTTCTGAGATGAGTAAAAGTAACACATATTATGCAGATTAAGAAGAAAAAAAGTGAAGGCAAAAATTACCAGTAAAAAAAATAAAAGAAGCAAGATCAATACAGGTTAGTATCAAGAACAACTTTTCCTAATTAATTTGACAACTTAGATAAAGTTGAAACATCTCTGAAAGTTACATACTATTAAACCTCCCTGAATTAGAAAATAGATAACCTGACTAGATCTATTTTTATTGAAGAAATTCTACATGCTCTTAAAAACTATCTAACAAAGAATATTCTATTCCAAATGGACTAATAAATTCTGCCAAAGCTTTAAAGAAGAAATAAAAGCAATTATACCCAAATTATTCCAGAAAATTGAAGAAGGAATAATTCCCTGTTCTTTTTATGAACCCATTATTACCAAAACCATACAAAAGTATTTTAAGCAAAGAAGAGTAAAAGCCAGTATTTTTCATAAATATAGATGAAAATATTCTAAACAAAATTTTAACACTACTGATCCAAAGATATATCTAAAAGGTGATATGTTCATACTAATGAGATTTGATTAATTTCAGCAAAGTACAGTTTATTATTTTTTCATATTTTAATGTGATGTAAAGTGTATTTTTTATTTTATTTGTCAGTTGTTCATTGCACTTGCATTTTGTCTGTAGAACTTCTTACCAGTGTTTTAAAGCTTTTAGTGTCCAGGCCTTGCATCTCTTTGGTAGTAAGCCAATTGACTTTTTAAAATTTATTATAAGAATAAAAAAAGGAAAACATATTATCAAACAAGCATCCACTTACAAAACAGCATAAGAACACTACATGCAATACAGAATTACATACAAAGTGGTAGGAAATTAACAATGGTTGTTGTATTACATATTGATATCTTCAAAGTGGTTTCTCAGGAAAACAAATAGAGACATGCAAGATTGATCAAATAAGTAATCATTAACTGTTCCTTTCAGTAAGCAATAGAAGTCAGTAGTACAGCTATGTTAGCTATCCTGTATATACAGACATACATAATTTTCCCTTCTCTCTTTTCTCTGTTCCCTCACCCCAGTTGCTCTTTACTTTTGAGCATTTTCCTTTCATTTCATAATGTCTGTCATACCTCCTAATTTTTATTCACTCTTTCAGGTTCTTACACTAGTGAGACAATACATTGCTTACACATGGAGGTCTAGTTTATTTCACTTATGAGTATGGTCTGTATTGTGACCACTTACCTATAAAAGCCTCCAGTTTATCTTTCTTTATACCTGAGTAATATTCCATTATATAAAAGTACCACAATGTTTTTATCCATTCCTCAGTGGATGGACATTTGGGTTGCTTCCACCATTTAGCAATTACAAATTGCACTGCTATGAACATGGGTGCACATATGTCATTGTGATATGATGTTTTCAGATCTTGTGGGAAAATACCCAAAAGGGGAATAGCTGGCTTGAATGGGACCTCTAGAACTAGTTTGCTGAGGAATCTCCAAACTGATTTCCACAGTGGTTTCACCAGTCTGCATTCCCACCAACGGTAGCAAAGAGTTCCTATTTCTCCACAGCCTTGCCAGCATTTGTTATTGGTTGATTTCTAAATGATAACCATTTTTACTGAGCTGAGATGAAATCTCAATGTTATTTCAATTGGCATTTCTTGAATGACTAATGATATTGAACATTTTCTCATGTATTTATTTGTCATTTGTATTTCTCTTTCTGAGAAGGTTGTTTCATCTCAGATGCCCACTTTTGGACTGGGTCTTTGAATTTGGGGAGCTAACGTTTTTTAATTCTTTATATGTTCTAGAGAGAAGACCTTTGTCTGAGGGACAATCAGCTAAAATTTTTTCCCAATTTGTGGGTTTTCTTTTTACTCTGCTCGTGATTTCTTTAGATGCGCAGAAACTTTTCATGTAGGATGAAATCCCAGTTGTTGATTCTTTGAAGTATTTCACGTGCGGTTTGGTTTTTGTTCGTGAACTCTCTGCTTACCCCTATGTCTTCAAGGTTTTTACCAGTTTCTCTTCTAATAGATTTAGTGTTTCTGTTTTAATATTGAGAGTTGTGATCCGTTTTGAGCTTAGTCTGGTGCATGGTGATAGGCTTGGGTCTCTTTTCCGTCTTTGGCAGGTGGCAAGCCAATTTTTCCAACACCATTTATTAAAGAGGCTATCTTTCTTCCAGTGAGTTTGTTTGGCCCCTTTGTCAAAGATTAGGTGGCTGAGTGTGTTTGCGGATGTGCCTGTGTCTTCCAGTCTGTTCCATTGATCCTCAGGTGTGTTTTTTAGCCAGTACCAGATTGATTTTATTACAGTACCTTTGTAGTATAATTTCAACCCAATTGATTTTTATATTCTAATCTTATGTTTTTCAAACTTCCTCAACTCACTTGTTAGGGTTAGTTTTGTTTTTGTTTTTTTTTTTTTAAGTAGCTTGCGTTAGGTTTTCTATACAAATTATCATGTCATTTATGAGTAAAGACAGTTTTGCTTCTTCCTTTCCAATCTGGATACATTTTATTTCTTTTTGTTGCCTTGCTCTACTGACTACACACACACACACACACACACACACACACACACACACATTGGTGAATAATTTAGCTTCATATGTTATGGAGAATTCATTCTTCTGCGATTAATTACATTGCTAGTTTTAGGGGTTTTGTCAAAGTGATTTATGACAATGAGAAGTTTCTGTTTTTATTATGCTAACTTTTATAAGGAATTGACATTGGATTTTCTCAAATATGTTCTTTACATCAAAGCATATCATATCAATAGGAACCAGTGAACACTGATAACCATTAAATATTGCAACAAAAGTTTGAAATAGTTAATGGTAAATTGGGCAAAAGGTGTGCAAGACCTGCACAGTTAACACCTCAAAGGACTGATGAGAAGTTGAAGGAGCCTCAATAAAAGTGATATATTGTAGTTACATGTAAGAATAAGCAATACTGCATTTCACTGAATAAAACTCTATGGTATAAAGAAAATGAGAAAACAAATGAGCTGGGATACTTTCAGAGAAATTGTTTTCAGACAAAAAGTCTTATAAGAGTGGATGTCATAATACAGGAATACATTAGATATTTTATTACTATGTTTGCAATACATAATTAGTACTTCACTGTGGGCATTTGGTTCCTGTACATAACACTTCCTAATTATATTATCTCTTAGTTCACAGCCCAGCTGAGAGAGATCTATCTCCCTACTTCCAATTATCTATTTTTATTTTGCTTTTTATTTATATTTTAGGCTTCTCACATAAGAGAAATCATATGGTATGCAAGCTTGTGTGACAAATATTTCTTCCCTTAACATGGTCTCAATGTGCATCCATTTTCCTACAAATGACTCAAATTTATCCTTCTTTATCCATTGATCTGTAGATGGACTTATAGGCAGCTTGCACGATTTAACTGTTGTGAATTGTGCAGCCAGAGTTATTTTAGTCTGCATTTCTCTATTGGCCAGTAATTTTGAACATTTTAATGTATTTATGTGCCATTGCCTTTCTAATAAAAGTCTATTTCATTTGCCGATTTTTTGATTGCATCTTGCACTTTGGGGGTCTAATTTTTTTACTTCATTTTATAGTCTAGGTATTAGTCTCTATCCAAAAATTTTCTCCCATTCTGTAGGTTTTTCCTATACATTTTTGGTTGTACACTTTGCTCTGCAGCATCTCTTTCATTTGACCTAATTCCATTTGTTGATTCTTGATATTATTTCTTGCATAAATTCCTTGATATTATTTCTTGTGTAAAGTCCTTGCATATACTTATGACTTCAAGAGTTTTACCTGTTTTATCTTCCAGCAGATTGTTTCCATTTTAATATTTAGATGTTTGGTTTATTTTGACTTTAGTTTAACGCATAGTCTTCAGCGTCTGCTTTTTCCTTGAGGTATCATATAAGTAAAGTGCTCTAGCTGGCTAGAGGATGAGAAATTATGTGGGAGAGGACCAGGTCAAGAGTCTTTACCAACTGTCCTGCATGTAGATGATGCCAGTTTGGTCTTTCTTTCCACCCAAACTTGCAGTTAAATGTAGTTGTATGAGTAGAACAAAGCCAGAAAAGAACCCATCAAGATATTCTAGTGCATCATAATAAATTAAAAATCATTGTTGCTTTAGACCACTAAATTATGGTGTAATTTAATCATCAGCAAAATATGCCTGACACAAAGAAGTTTAAAGAAGGTATATAGGTAAAGACTCAAAAACTTCCCTGATATAGCATATTCCTGAATCTTTTCCATTGGCTAACTATTCTCTTTTTTTTTTTTTTTTTTTTTTGGTTTTTGTCCGGTACCAGGAACTGAACTCACGACCTTGCGCTTGCCAGGCAGGCACTTTTGCCGCTGAGCTAAATCCCCAGCCCCACTATTCTCTTTTATAGGGAGAAAATGAAGAAAGTGGGGGTGAAAGGAGGACAGCAGAAAACAAATAGGGAATAGATTTCATATGAAAATGGATGGAATCTTGCATTATCTATTCAAGATCTATGCATAAATTTTTAATGAAATAAAACATGTAAAAATCTGGTTGAAGTGACAGTTACATCTGTTTCTGGGATTTATATTTCTTTTCATTGGATATATTTAAGGTGTAAAGCATGGTATTTACATTTACTTAAACATAGTGAAATTTTACTCTACACAAGAAAATTAACATAACTGCCACCTCAGATTAGTTCTACACTCCCTTTTTTTCTTTGTGGCAAGAGCACTTAAAACACTCTTTCCTTAAAATCCCTAATACAATATTATTAACTATAGTCATATTGAGTATACGGAATCTCTAAACTTATTCATCCTAAATTTCTATAATCTTGCATGCTGTGGACTACATATCTCTCATGCTCTCCCCACACCCACAACCTTAGGCAGCATTACTTTATTATCTATTTCTATGTATTCAACTTTTTTGGATTGCAATATGTGCAATCATGTAAACTTTTCTTTGCCTGATTTATTTCACTTTCAGTTTCATTGATACTGTTGTAAATGACAGGATATCCTACTTTATGACTAAATAATATCCCAACATGTAGGAATTCTTATACAGGTATATATGTTCTATTATATATATTATATATATATACACACACACGTGAGTATGTGTGATTATATACATATATATCTTAATTTCTTTATTCATTTATCCCTTCATGGAGAGACACTTTGGTTGTGAACAATGCTGGAATTCAAAAAGGAGAGCGTATGTCTTTATAAGTTGCGGATTTCGTCTTCTCTGGATATACAGCCAGGGCAAGGGTTTCTGGCTCTTCTGGTAGCTTTATTTTAAATTTCATTAGGAACGTCCTCACTATTTTCCACAATATTCACATAAGTTTATATTCCTACCAATCGCATGCAAAAGTTGTCTTTTTTTTTCTAAATCTTCCCCACTTGTCATTTCTTTTCTTTCTTCTTATAGCCACAAGTGTGAAGTACTATCCATTACGGTTTTGCTTTATAGTTCTCCTCATGATTAAAGATGCTGAACACCTTTTCCTATACCTGCTGGCTATTTTATGTATCTGGAGAAATGACTATTCAGGACATTTATCTACTTCTCAACTGGGTTATTTATTTTTAAGCTATTGAGTTGTGTGGCTTCTTTTTATGTTTTAGATGGTAATCACTTATCAAACATAGTTGGTAAATATTATCTCTCATTCATAAGCTACTTTTAAACTTTTTATTCTTTCCTTTGTTAATTTCATTTTGCCCTAATTATTTACTTTTGTTTTAGAAACTTGAGCTTTTAGTGTGATAGTCTTAAGAAGGCTAACAAAAACCAATGCCAAGAAGATTTATTCTTGCATTTTCTTTCAGGAGTTTTATGATTTCAGATCTTACAGTTAGGTGTTTTATCTATTTTTAAAGTATTTTTATGCTCTGTCTGAGACAAAGTAGCAAATTCATTCTTTTACATGTGAATATTGTTTTCCCAGCACCATTTATTGAAAAGCTTAATCTTTCTCTATTACATCTTCTTGTTACTCTTGTAAAATATGAGTTGATTATATGTTCAGATTTTATTTCTGTGTTCTCTATATCATTGGTCTGTATACCTGTTTTAATATTAATAACATGCTGTTTTGATAAATACAGCTTTATAATATAATTTGAAATCAAAATATATGATATCTTTTTCCTCAAAAAAAAGTGTAAAGTCTTGAAATCAGGATCTTACACATGTTAAGTAAGTGCTGTGCCACTAAGTGTACCCTTGGCCCTTCAAATATGCTTTGGAAACTCACAAAATTTTTTGCAATTCCACATAAATTTTAGAATTTATTTTTCTATTTTTGTAAAGAATGCCATTGGAATTTTGACAGAGATTGCATTCAGTCTGTATATTGCTTTGGGTAGTATACACATTTAGTGATTAGTACTTTTATGTTGGCAAAATAAAACATTTACCTTGAATATTCATCATATATAGACAGAACCACCAAATGTGGTAGACAAAGGTTATTGAAAATAAAAATTACAGCTCAGCGGCAAAGCGCCTGCCTGGCAAGCGCAAGGTCGTGAGTTCGGTTCCCGGTACCGGAGAAAAACCAAAAAAAAAAAAAAAAGAAAATAAAAATCACATCTACAATGTGAAGAAGTCAGTAGAGTAGGAAGATCAAACTCTTCAGAACATTCTGATAGTGTGATGATAACAAAAAAAATAGGTGACTGTGTAGACAGCTTTTTTCCCAAGAAAATATTAGTGCTTAAATTTGTAAAGTGCTTAGCTGATAAGATTAAAATCAGGGTAGTCCACCTTTCCATACACCAATACTAAGATTTCTGTTCAATTTTAAGCAGTATATGTATAAGCAAAGGCAGAATATATTTTTGAGAATATATATTTGGCAGAATATATTTTTGAGTCTAATGTAAATAGAGTTCTGAGACAGAAGTAAATACCTAGGACTTAACAAATATGGAAACTGCAAAACTTATCCTGGTATGTTGGAGCTCAGCATTTCCAGGAGAAGAATCAGTGCACAAAGATGGCTCATAGTAACCAAGAGCTTCCTCTTCTTTTCTGTCGGCCTTCTGTCTGAACGCTGTACACATCAACCCCTTTATCCTGGCAACACTGCTATAGGATAGCTATTGTTTGCATGCTGGGGAAACAGCAATAGAGAAGACCAATAAAATCCCTGTTCCCATGAAGTCTATATTATGGTATGAAGAAGCTGATATGGCTAAAGAATCTTGAGATTTTAGGCCACAATAGAGAATAAATACAGTTTCATTCTATAAGCACAGAGAGCCACTAGCTGATTTTATGCAGGGAAACAAAAAGATCTTGTTTATATTTTTAGAAAATCACTCTGGACAATGTGTGGGGAAATAAAAGCTGGCAGGTAAGAGGAGAAAGAGAAACCAAGCAGGGGACAATAGCAAGGCTCTGTATTGTGGGAGAATGAGATCAGAATCTGGAGACCCCAGGGATCATGACTTCATTTATAAACTACATTGCCTGCAACAAATAATTTCACTTCCTGTACCTCTCTGGTTCATTTTTAAGAGAATACGCCTGATAATGCTCATTATATAGAGATGCCAGGAAGATACTGCAGATACTGGCATGTCATAAATGCTCTTTACATGTTTAGTTTTGCAGCACTGTAGACTTGGCTTAGAGATGTACCAGTGAAGAAAGGGAACATCAGTAGAATCTTAGTAGGTTTTGAGGAAAATGGCATTAGATGTGCTAACATTATCATATCAAAAATATGAAATGATGTATTAGATATATTGACTTGATGACACCCTAAAAGATTACAACAATTCTTTTGTGTAAGAAGTGAGTTATCAGGGCCAGAGATGTAGCTCAGGGGCACAGTGCCTACCTGGTAAGCTTAAGGCCCTGAGTTTGATTCCAGGTACAAAAAAAAAAAGAAAAAAAGAGAGTGAGTTATCAAAGAGCAGTGTTTATCTCTCATACAACCAGAATATTTTTAATCTAGAGAAAACTCAGAACAAATTCAGTTCAGTAGATTCCAAAATGTACTTCACAAAAGCCTGGTGGTTTCTAAAAGTTCCACAGGAGAAGTGAGAAACAAGAAACTCCTTTCTAAGACAAGTCCATTTGAGGAGAGTAGAATGCCACATGCTATTAGGCATTTTTGGTAAGTACGACATTTTTTGAAATGCCAACAAAAACAGACTGAAAAAAGAAAACAAGAAGAAGGAAACAAGCAACCCTGATGCTAACTTGTAGATTTTCTCAGAAGATTTAAAATAAGTGACTAAACGCTCTTTCAAATTAGTGAATCTCTCTAACTTTTATTTTCAATATTTTGAATATCATAGTAAAAATGTAAAATAAGATATTTAGCATCTCTGTTCTTAAAATCCATTTTTTTATTCCTTGAAATAAAAAACTGATTGAATCACCTTTTTTGTTAAAACTCAGTTTCCAGCAATGTTTCTGAACTCTTTTACCTTCTCCAAAAATTATCTACCTATATATCCATTTCTTTTGACCAAGCATGCTTGTCTCTGTCTCTCCTTGCCCATACTTTCAGCCTTCAAACTTTTCTCCCTTTCAATACTTAAAATTATCAATCAATATTTTAATGAATAGACACGTTCATCCTTTAAGAGAAATTTTAATTGTGAATATAATAAACTAATATTTTGTGCTTTAATTAGATCCAAAATGCCCCCACCAAAGTTTTGTGCATTCAGAGATGGGCCTTTGGAAGGAGACTGGATCATGAGAGTTCTAACTTCATGTGAGTCAATACACTGATGAAATTGTAATTTTATAGCATTCTTAGAAGGCAATGGAAATTAGTAAATGAGTTTGTTTAAAGGGAATGGCTTGTGGGTGCATGCACTGCAGATCATACCCGGCCCAGCCCTCTCCTCTCAGGCTCTTTTCCTTTCCCTGTTTACTTGCTAACACGAAACAGGCAGCTTTCTCTGCCATGCCCTTCCACCACAGTGCTCCTACCTTGCCAGAAGCCTAAAAACAATGGATGCAGTGGACCATGAATTGAAGACTCTGAAACCATGTGTCAAAATAAGTCTTTTTTCTTTTAAGTTGTTTTTCTTGGGTGTTTTGTCACAGCAATGGAATTCTAACTAACATATCTTTGTGTCTTCTGCTTATACATGCATGTCTGGGAACAAAGCTAACTCAATTCTAAGACTATCTTCCAAAACTGAAATGATACATAAGCAAACTATGTCAACCATCATGGCCTGACCACCTCAGGAATTGTTTAGGTTGATATTGTACCTGCAGAGTCTGTCTGCTGGGTCCTGCAGAACTTTGACTCCTAATCTTAGCCAAAGATATGATTAAACTAGTTTGGACCAAAGCTCCAAACCATAGCACTGTAAGTGTGAAGGGCAGGTTTGACTCTTCCAGGGGAGGGTGTTGATAAGGGCCTCAGTAAATTGGAATTGGACAGCAGCTGCTCTTCCTCTAAGACTTGGAGAACCAATAGGGAAGTCAGTGCAAGAGGACTATCCTTTGTGCTCTGTGGTTACAGGAGGAGGTACTGGGACTGTAACTTGGGCCCAGTAGGCCTTGAATTCTGTACAGTGATTACCAGATTTATGCTGTCAAAAATCCAAACTCAGGAAAAAGATCCTGAGATACAGTCTGTAAGCTTTCCTATTTTCTTTTTTACCAATAACAGCAAAACCAAATAAGATAATTACATTTCTTCTTTTTCCTTTTAGCCAAAAAAGTGATAAACCTTTCTCTATTTAGGTTGAGCTATCTAGTTGAACTTAAAATATTAATAGCTTGTTAATACTTAAAGATCTGTGGATTTATACTCACTGTATTTTACTAGCCAAGGCAGACCATATCTGGTCATGCTGTTCCTCCCAAGATGACTGAGTTGAATTCAGGATTCCTCCAGCCTCGTGGAAAGTGTGGCTACACCATGTTATTTATGAAATCCCAAAGTATATGAAATGTTAAAAGAATGAACTAATAAACTAATGAAACAAACACTGTTAATGACACCAGTTTCCCCACAGACTTGCACATTATCTAAACTTCATCCTATGAAAGTCATTTTATAAGGACTGTCATTTGATACTCGATTATTTTAACTGAACATTGTCCAAGAGAGAAAAGTAGTGCTAACACATTATCCTAATGGATTTGTTTATTTAACTAACTCATTATTAATTAACACAGCCTAAAGCAAATCAGATTCAAATAAAGGATAGATGAATTTTGATGAAGATACAAGAATGAAGTCTCAAGAAATACAGTAAGAGGGGCTGGGGACTAAGCTCAGCAGCACAGAGCCTGCCTGGCAAGCACAAGGTTGTGAGTTCGATTCCTGGTACCAGAAGAAAAAAGTAAAAAAAGAGAAATACAGTAAGGTTTCTGAGTGCAGTTTAAATTCAGTCAACATACCCCATCCTCCTATGGTCGGTCACTTTGGGACAATGGGAGGAGCTGCTGAAAACATGGAAAAGATTGTGACTGCATGAGACTGCTGGAAAGAGTTGAGAAGTCACTAAGGAAAGTTCAGTGAAAAAAGTGGAAATTCAGAGAAAAAACTGAAGGCAACTTTTTTTCTTCCAAGTAATATCATAACACCTCTGACCAATAATCCCAGACCACAGGACCCTGCTCTATCAAGGAATCCAGTGAAAATTTTCCATCTAAACAAATTGCCTAGTAATAATATTGGTTCTCCCAATCAGTATAACCTGTATCCCTTTGTTTTCAGTAATGTAATATTTGTATAATACAATATGTACTAAAGATTATGCATTTATTGCAGAGAGAACAGAATCAGGATGGTATCTACCACATAAAGGAAAAATGTCATTCTATTGATCGTGTCTGGAAAGAATCAAGTGCTCCATGTTCTAAATGGTTATGAGCTTATATAGTAATTTACAGGAAGCAAATGTTGTGTACTCAGGTTGGAGAGGACTAATTCTGTAACACTAAAGTGTTTTTTAAGATATCAGTGAACTTGATTCATTTTAAGATAAACCACAAGTCAAAGTAGCCAGTATAGTAAATGCCTCTTAAAAGGAAATGTATTCCCAGCATCACATTAAAGCTACTGCTGATGAGGTCAATGTAGGAAATTTTAAAAGGCAGGTACCACTTCCCAGTTCTTCAGCGCACTCTGCTTAGTTTTGCATCCTGACTAAGTGCTGAGAGAAAAGGAGTCCACTGGCTGCAGGTCATGGAGTCACACGCCGCAGAGTGGCTTTAGAGGCTGCTCCCCACTCTGACTTTCCCCTTTTCATCATTTTCTTTGTGACGGTCGATGAAAAACAGCAGCTGACGAAGACCATCGGGGCTGCCTCCCCTGCACTGAGAAGTCTGACAGCCAGTCATCCCCTTCTTCGTCCAAATTCATCCTGATCACAAACAAAGGACAGAAAAGAATATGAAGAAAGATTAAAAAGAAAAACTGCAGTAAATAAAAGCAAAAAAAAAAAAAAGCAAATCTCCACCCAGATTAGAGAAAAACAAAGAAAATTTTATTTATGGATGTGCTTCTTGTTTTTCTTTTTTAAATGGGGAAGGGATTGTCATTAAAAGTATTTTCAATTTAAGTATCAAAATCTTCAAATAAAGGACGGGGATATAGTTCAGCAGCACAAGCACCTGTCTGGCAAACACAAGGTCCTGAGTTCGATTCCTGCTACCAAAAAAACAAAACCAAAAAAGCAAAATCTTCAAATAAGTCAAATTTTAAATTTGCCCCTTGCTGGTTATTCTAGCCTGGAAAGTACAAAAGAGTTTGTCTCGATTTACTTTTTACAGTCAAATAATTCTTGAGAATTGATTTAGTTAGGCCCTTTATTAGCTATAGGATTCTTAGACATGTTTTAAGACCCCACTCCTACCCACTTTCTTGGTCAACCAATGCCTAATAACCTGATATCATTAATCTTCTAGTACTTGTCTCTGTAACAAGCCTTTAGCAGTTATTGTAGATGGTTCTGGTAGTTTGTGTGTGTGTGTGTGTGTGTGTGTGTGTGTGTGCATCTTCAGCTATACTGACATCTCTTTAAGGACATAGGGTCTAATTTTTAGATCGCCCATAATCTCTGTCACAAGTCCTTGTAAGACATTATTGTCACGTTGATGAAATGTTTTCACGATTATTATCAATTCAAGCTTGGAACAATCTTTCAAGAAAACTAACCATTAAGGTGAGCAACTCACTCAAGGTTAACATTGGTAAATAAAAATTATCTGTCCATGCATTCATTTCGGACGCAGAAATCAGAGATTCTTTATCTTTACCACAACATAGCATCATACAGAAAATGCATTTGCATGGCATACTGTGGGAAATGGGTTCCTGGTAGTTGGAAGTGACTATCTCAGGCTAATGGAAATCCATTTCTCAGCATATTTGTGGCCTATGCAAGGCATGTTAGCACACCATAGTGACTTCTGAGGTACTTTTGTTGTAGAGGATCTATATGCTATTACAAAGTGAGTTGCAGACAACAATCAATGAGGCTTGACACCTCCAAGTGAAAAGTAAGAATCAGGAGGTGGTAAGTACATACATGAATATTTATAACCCAAGACCAAGAAGGGAACAATGACCTGATGAGATCCCTAAAGGCCTATTGCAAAAGGTGGTATTATATTTGTAAAATCATTCAGAAACACTGATTCAGGAGGTTGATCTACATGAAAGACAAAAATCAAGATACTGGTGAGTCACAAAGGTTCAATGAAATGTGGAGAAATATAACATGAGTATTGGTAAGAAGCCCAGTTGGAGGTCAGTGTAGTCCAGAGCACAGGGGGAAGCTGTGGCCATAGCACCTTTGGAGGTAGATGGGGAGGGACTATTTACTAACAGCCGTCAGCAGTGAAAAGCGAATGGAATAGTACAGCCATACAAGCATAGGTAATGAGTAGGACTCCAGGTTTAACAAAGAGAACTGCAGGATGCCTAATATATTTCAATTTCTCAGATCCATAACAAATGAATATTTTAGCATAAATATACCTCTTGCAACCTTTAAGATGTAATTATGGTAAAACAGTATTCACTCTGTGTCTGAAACCAATTTACCTGGGTACTGAGTCTTGCAAAAGCAATTCTAGTGGTATAAATAAAATTCAAAGACTAAGTGAAAGCAAGCCTTAGACTTTTGGGTTTTTCAGAGTCATCCAGTGGCTCCACTGCAGACTCACTTGCATACACACATAATATCAGATTCTTGGTCACACTGCAAATCTTCCTAATCACTTTCTTTAAGGTAAAACCTCCCTTCTGCTCTTCAAATGATTCTTACCAACTTGTAAAATCCCCTGCAACAAGAAACCCTTTCCCAAATAAAGATAAAGGAGAAGGAAGCGGGTGTAATCTCATGTGAAAGGGCAGCATAACAGCACTCACTGCAGACAACGAATGTGTCCTGACTTAGAAGATTAACTCTTCATGATGCAGGTGTAATAAGAGTAACAAGGGAACGGGAAGATGGATATTTATTGATATTGAACTAATTAAGCTAATAGAAGACTAGAATGATAGGAAATCAAAAAGATATATCAGCCAGCAAGTTCAGCCTGGAATGGACGGCCATACTACCCATGAAAGTTCCAATGGATGTAGAAAATGCAAAACTACTCAAGCATTAGGAAGCACAGAGGATGTAAGGAATTGTTTCCCTAGAAAAGAATAGAAGACATTAAATGATATGAGAGAGGTTTCTGTATCCTGATACTAGAGTTGCAGTAAGTGAAAGGGATGAAGAGATCAGTGAAATGGGTGGTACTGGATAATGCCGCGCAGATAGGGAAGTTCTGCAAACTGGGACCTGGGAGCTAGAGTTATAAAGGGGTCATCGAGAGCGATGATAAAGTTATCCCAAAAGACCTGAAGTTACTGAAATTTTGGTGTTTTTTTAAATGTGCTTATTTATGTATAGAAAGTAAAGCATAGAATCTACTGAATAAATGATTAGATTCTCACCTTTTGTGTGAAAATATTCCCTAAATGTCTCTGAGGGCTGACAGCTCAGTCTGCATAGCAACAACCAAAAGCCACCCTTCTATTCACAGATTCTCCACTCTCTTCTGATGCAAATATGTTTGTTTCCTATTGAAGAAAAGCAGCATTTTCTTTCCAATGATAAAGAGTCCTGGTTTATGGCAATCTGTGAAATGCATTAGATGAAATGAGATTTTTTTTTTCCTTTTTCTCGCCTTTATGAAAAAATTCAATAGCTTCACATTATATGTGAACATTTTCTCACAACTTTCCTATTTAGATGCTGTTATAAAATAGTCAAATGGAAAGTAAATGTTCTCTTTACTTCACAAACCATTTACAGGAAAGTACAATGTACAGATAACAGATTCAAGAAAGTGGAGGAGAAAATTCTGGGGATGCCAAGAACAGAAGAAGCATCAGTAACGACTACTCTCATCAAGATTTATGCTACAGCATTTAATCCCATTTAAAATGTGTTTTCCAAGTTCTCCTGTCTTTAGGAGATTGTTAGCTAGAGGGTCACTTTAATTCTCGTATCTATTATCATCAGCACAGAAAAATATTGGCAGTATTAAACTACCTGATAGAAAGATTAATTAAACTATGCAAGCTACGTGGAAAACATTATTAGAGGATAATGTATGTGAGAGAGCTAGTTCATGATGAAATTCCGCCTGAAATGGAATGTACCAATAGCAGAAATTGTCAAACATGATCTTGTCACAGATAGGATGTATATTTCTTCACGGTTGCCTCTTAGCTATTCAGTTCCAAGACCAGTCTGCCCACTAGAATTTCAAGTACTTTCACTCATTATATCACTAGGAGCAATCTGCAATTTACATCAATGTACATTCCTTGCCTTGTATAAAATTTGCACATAATTATAGGGTCAAGCAGACAAAATAAGGAATTGTATAATACTTGTGTGTCATACAACACTGTGGGGCTAATAAAACTCACTTTGTTGGATAATATATGATGACATGACAATATTCACACTTTTTTTTTTTTTTTTTTTTTTTGGTTTTTCTCCGGTACCGGGAACCAAACTCACAACCTTGCGCTTGCCAGGTAGGCGCTTTGCCGCTGAGCTAAATCCCCAGCCCCCAATATTCACATTATATTGTTAAGGAAGAAAAGTGGGTTCAAATCAGAAGAACTTGTTTGGTACAAAATAACATCTGTGTGTCTGCATAAAAATGACAAATAGAAAGAAAATTCAAAAACTATTAATATTTTCTCAACTTATGTTATTAGAGACGATTTGATTGTATTTTTCATGTTTTTGTTTTCCAAATACTCTGCAGTAAACACCTACTAATCATCTTTAATAATCAATTCAAAATGACAAAATGTTTAATCTGAGTTATTAAAATACATATTTTCAGGGGTTCAATCCCTAGCACCAAAGCAAACAAAAAACATAATGAAGTTCAAGCCTGGAGCTCAAGTCAGAGTTTGGAAGCTGACAGTCAGGACGAGGTAGCAGTTGAGGTCCCTAACTGTGCCGGATAAAATTGATTGCCTAGGGAATGCACATTTCTAAAAATCCACATTTAAATTACAGCATCCAATTATCCCTGGTAAACCCCCATTAAAAATTGAGTAAGTACTACAAAGAAATGAATAATACAATAAATGTATAACAGTTAGATATATATCAAGTTCTGTGCACCCTAACATGAATCACATCTCCTTGAAAAGCGCTGTAGTTTAGTAGAAGGGCAATGGGCTTGGACATCCCACACACCCAGTTCTGATTTGCAACACTGCCTCTTTCAACAAAGATGTGGGCAATTAATTTTAAATCTATTTGTCTACCATAAAAAATAAAAGCTTACCTTACTGTGCTGTTATGGGAACTATATAGTATTGAAAGCAATTTATGTGTAGGTACTTAAAAATCATTATCTCCTCCCACACTAACCCAGCAGTGAACTGTCCATGAAAAATATACAGATATTGATACTGAATTATGCCAAAAATGAAAAGTAAATTAATTTAAAACACCAAAAATTATATGGATTATCTTCTCAAGATGCCACACAATAAAATTAAATACCAAGTCAGAAAACAAAATCCATAAACATACTTTCCCCATAGCAATGATGTCAGAGAAAAATATAAAACCACTGTTATGGAATATTTAGAAATTCATACGGATGAAAACACTGCACATCTGATTATATGCAACAAAGTTAGAAGAACTTCTAGAAATATGTTTCCACATGAGTCAATTATTTTTTTCATAAAATAAGACTTTCTATGTATGCTACTTGTATCTCTCTCTTCTTCATATGTCAGTGTGTTTGTGAAACTGTCCTGAGTAAGATGTCTTTAAAATATAGAAATTTGAATTAACCAATGGAGGCTCATAAAAAATTCCCAGAATCTGGAATGGATAAGCAGCATTATTTCTAGAAATACTAATGTTTGGCATGAGGATTATAAGATTTAGACACATAAAATCTAAAAGTTTATATTTGCAATATATGAATAAAAAAACTTAAAATTTTTATCAAATTTAATAATAGAAAAATTACAAAATTAAGAATATTAAAATAAATAACTTTACAATATTATGCATTGCTCATAATCTAATTTAATTATTTAAATAGATGAATTTCTAAAACAAACTAAAAGTATAAACAAGATGACATGGGCAAATATATACAGAAGAAATTGTGATTAAAAACCACTCTCTAAATATACTCATCACTAAGAGATTTTCTAGTTTAAGTTTTACAAAAGGATTACTATGTTAGATATAATATTTCAAAAATAGTGAGTTTTTTATTTACTTGGTAAATGTGACTTGTAAGCTTGACAAAAATACCAAAGGATAGGATAGGATATGTCTACTAAAATTAGGATATGTCTACTAAGATTGCTAGCATAACAGAAATCTAGAGGTGAAAATTCAATTGTGGGGGCAGTGTTGGGGCTCAAACCAAGGGCATCTTATAAATGCTGGGCAAGTTACCACCAAGCTACATCTTTTGCCTATAGTTAAGGTCAGAGGCAATATGTTCAAATCTACTTGGTTTTGAGGACTGTGTCAAAATGAATCTTTCTAGCACCTGGCAAACTACCACAGTGGGGGAATTTTTACATCGTGTTTTGTCTCTTTATCCTTCCCTTTTTTAAGTTTTGGGAAGTTTTATTGCTTCAGGTAAAATGCATGGAATTTTTATTTATAAACAATTTTTAAAGTTACTTTGCTTTCTGCTGTATATAATAATGAAAAGTTAGAAGCAATAAAAATCCACAACAGTAGGAGATTAACTAACCTGGCAAAATGGAATAGAATATATGATTGGACTTGTGTATAAACATTAATAATGAGCTTGGATAAATTCCACATTGTTATAAAAAGATATAATTAAAATAAAATAGAAGATATAATAAAATGGTAAAATAAGAAGATATGTATAAAAATATCACCTGTACAATATTCATTTCACTTTTGTAACTTTTTCAAAAATGTCTGTGTCTGAGTGAAATAAAATAAATTAATAGATTTAGACTGAATTCTATGATGGTTGCTCCTTTTTTGTCTCTTTTGACCACCTCTTTCCTTGTGCATTGAGAAAGTAGGATTCAAATGTACGAAAAAGCAACATTTCATAAGTTATGTTATTCTATGGTTTATGATTTCTTACATATTCTCAATTTTAATCCTACCTCTTCCCTTTAGAGCTCTTTCAATTAATTTATCAACCCTTTCTTTTTATCACTACTAAATATTCTATCATTTCGTGTCAAATCAGTATAATTTTTAAAAAACAGTAATTCACTGAAACTGATTCAGAGTTGACCACTGATAAAAGTGACAAATCCTGATTAAACCAATAATGGTGGGGATTATTTACTGTTAGGCCAATTTTTATAACTATTTTATTATGACCAATTTGTTTCTCAACAAATTGCTTTTAATCAAATGCTATGCTATGCTATAATAAGTAAAGTTGCCTTCTAGGAATTTAAAAATATACAATATTAAGAAAGCTATTAAAATAATTATGAATGGCATGAAAAATATAACAACATTCTATATTTTATAAGTTCAAAATCAACTCAAAACTTTTTAAAAATTAATGAGAATAGAAGAACTCGCTCCTTAAAAAAGGAAAAACTATTTTAAACCAAAAATTCAGTATGAAAATTCAGGTATTTTCAACAAATTCAAAAACAACAACTAAAATGGTTTCTATTTTTCATAATGCTATTTATCAGTTAAAAAAAAATAGGACACCAAATCTTGAGAAATAAGATACTACTATATTAATTCATAGATAACATAAATTCATATCAAAAGTATTTACAATAGTGAAAAAACACAACATTAGAGAAGGGTGTGTATTCTAATTTAGTCCCTGTGGGTTGGGAATTTAATTTAATATAGTTGTGCTTCAGTTAAGTAACAAAATTCAATACTTCTTTAATTTCTACACACTTGGCTGAAATATGTATAAGCAATAAAAACACACTTATGCTAATAAAAAATATTATAAAAGTCAGAAATAAATTTCAGGAGTAAAAGTGACATTATGAAGTTATTTATAATATATTTAAGACATATAATTTCTGCTGAACAGGAAATATAGTGCTTGATAATTATTCTTGAGATAAACTACAAAGTTAACAAACCTTTACACAAATTCTAGAAATAGACTTGATAAACAAAGGAGAATATTTCTGAAGACCATAAGAATTCATAGGAAATAATAGTCAATAATTTCTTAAAGAAAAAACAGAATGAACCACAGATTAGCAATATACCTATCCCAGCTACCCTTGTACATACATATAAATTTTGTTTTTTATTTTAAAGAGAAAAAAATAACAAAAACAAATACATAAATAAAACAGCATAGAAAACAATAAAAATGATACAGAATTTCAAAACAAGGTGATAGGATATTAACAATGGTTGTTATATTATGTAATGTTACCTTCAAAATGATTGCAGAGATAACCAGATATAGGCATGTAAAATTGATCAAATAATTACACATTAACTGTTCCTTTCGGTGTTATTGTCTTTGATTGGTTGATCAATCTTGCATTCTTACATCTGGTGGACTGAGCAACTTCATTGAAGATGATAGTATGTAATGTAGCAACCACTGTTAATTCCTATCATGTTGTTTTGAGGTCGTGTATTGTTTTTGCTGTTTTTGTTTTTGTCTTCATTGTTCTTTTGTTCTTTTTCCTCTTTAAAATAAAAACTATATCATCAAAAAAAGAAGAAAAAAATAAGAGGACATTGACCCACATATGAAATGCATATTAGATCCTTAAAATTACAAGTAGAATTTTTTTTAATTAAGAAGAACTAAAAACTTTGACTTTTAGCTAGTAAAATAAGCCTCTCATTAACTCTGTGATGTGGATCAGTTTTTATTACACAATAATGTACTTTTTAACAATACCTTTAGTTCTGATATCTTCTTCATGTTTCATGTAAACATCCAAGAATGCTTAATTTTTCTTATAAATATTCCACAGGTCACTATATGCTGTTTGAAAATCTTGAAAACTATAACACTATGTAAAAATATTATCTGATGGGCAAAAATGATACTGAATATTTTCCAAATGTCCAACATCTAGTATTGTTGTAAATTGTGAAGCCGTTTATAGTATGACAAAAGAAAATATCTTTAACATATTAAAGACATTTGTTTATGTATGTTTCTAAAAATTCACTAGAAGTCATGGTCAATTGGTTGGCCAGCCCAAAATGTATATTGTTAAGCATCAGTTCTATTTTTTAAGAAAACCTGTCTCCAAGAAAGGTCTACATGGCTAACTGAACATAAATTTAAAATGGACTTCAGTAGTTATTTACTAACTGGGAGTCATACATATGTTTCTTGTTCCCGGAAAAAAACACTATCTCAGCTTTACAGTCCTTCCAGGGTATGTTCCTGTTTCAACTATCAATAACAAACAGGCTCCAGATCAGCACCTGATCGATGGTTTGCATTCTTCATTTGTATAATGAACCACGGTGGGAACTTGGGTGGGAGCTTTCTCTTTATAAGACCTACCCCTCTTTTTGTTCCTTGACAGCACATTTTTTCTGCCAAAGACTGTGCCTCCTTGTTTTGTAAAGTACTTCTCCAGATAAAGTCCCCTTTTTTGGCCCTAAATTATTTCCTAGTTAACATTTTCTTTGACAGTTCTTTGTATATTTGTATATTTGTTTGCTCGTGCAAAGAGAAAAGAGGGAGAGAAGGAAGAATGGGAAGTCAACAAGGGACATTTCAATGCCCTAATCTGGGCAGAAGAATGGGGCACAAACCAACCCGATATTTTGAAAACCACGAGAGAACCATGTGGGATAAATTGTTGAATATCCGATGAAAAAGGGACATAAAGTAAATTAGAAAGAAGGACACCATCAGTGAAAATATTCTTTTACCTATAAAATTTAACTCCATAAATCTTATTCTCACATGAAAGTGAGAAGGTTGAAAAATAGTAATAATCTGGACAAAGTTACAGTCACTTTGCATTTTTCTACCTAGTTCATTAATCTTAATGAACTTACAGTATCTAAATACTCAAATTCCTACTTCACGCATCAATTCATTTGTCACTTTATAAATATATAAAGCCCTCAAATTGCAGTATTAGAAACATAAAGGTCATCTAGTTAGTCTTCCAGATATTACAGGTTAGAATGTTAAATATATTTCACTACACAGATAGAAGATCTATTTCAATAAAACCAGATTCTCATGTGATATTTTTTTGCAGTTTCTTGAGTAATATGTTGAAACATTTTAACAAAGATCTATGATAATTACCCACAGGTGATAGTATGCATTTGAATGCACTTTAGATTATTCTCACGGATATTCTGATAAAAACAGATCATAATATCTCCCAATGTACTCACATTTCACCTCCTTTCCATCTCTAAGTCTGAGTATTGCAAATACCCTAACATTTCTCCAAAGTTTAGATTTGGGGCTGCCTTCTTGATCTATGTGGAAAATAATCTTTGGCTTCATTGATTTTCTTTGTCCATTCTCTCATTGTTTTCTGCTCTTATCATTAAAATTCCATTCTTTCTATTCACTGTAGGTTCAATGCAAGCTCTTTCTAGACTCTTAAAGTGGAAGCCTGTATGAGTTCTTTTCTAATGTCTTTAAAGCCATAGATTTCACACTAAATATCTTTAGCAGGATTCCACAAATTAGGATATTTTGTATTTTATTCTTAATTAGTTGAAAAATTTTTAACTCATCTCTAATTTCTAGTTTGATGCATAGGTTACCTAGAAATGTGTTGTTCAATTCTCAAATAGTTAAGGATGATATATATATTATAAATGTATATATATATATATATATAAATTGGTTTCCATTTAAATTACGTTTGTGGTCATAATACACACCTTTATTTTAGTATTTTAAAATATAGATAAGTTTTATGGTGCAGGATATGGTCTACCCATGAATGTTTATATGTTCCTTCTCTATTACTTACTGGAATGTTCTATGTATAGAAAATATGTCAAGTTCCTTCACAGGGTGACTCAAGTCTTCCATATTCTTACTTATTCTATCTATTCAAACAAAGATAGGGAAAATAGTGTTGAATTTTCTAACTATAATTGTCAGTTTAACCAAGTCTCTTTAACAACTGTTACTATGTTCTTCATGTATTTTATCATTAGGTACATACACATTTAATATTATTATTTTTATTGATTAATTGATCTTTTTTACCATGAAATCTCTCTCAGTGTTCTTTATTCTTCAGCATAATTTATGTAGGATATCATCCCCAGTTTTCTTTTAAGTTTGTCATAATACAGCCTTTTCACCTTTTATTTTTTAATCTACTGTTTTTACATATTTAAATGGATTTTAATAAGGCATATATTTGTTCTTGATTTTCTATTCAGACTCTGTTAAAATTTTATTTTAATCATGTTTGATGTAAATCTACCTCATTATTCTTTTTCTCCTATTTATCATACTTATTCTCTAGGGTTTCTTTTTCCCTCTTCTTTTTATTTTGAGTATTTGCTTTTTAAACTATTTTATATCCATGATGGGTTGATAAACTACACGTCATTGCTCATTTTGTTTATGTGTATGTGTTTGTGGTGGCTATAGGATTTACAACATTCAACTTCAACTTAATCTGTGGGAGACCCTGACTGACCTCCATTGTATATTAGTAGCCGTCTTAAGCATTAAGTTTCTGTTGTCTGAGATAAGTTTCTGTTATCCTGCCTACTTCCCCGAAGAGACGCACCTTTCCCTTTAAGTCAGGACTGCCCACCATTACCTAGCTACTCCCGCCTCTAGGGCTAGGACTGCCCACGGTTACCTAGCTACTCCCGCCTTTGTCCGGTTACTTGGTTACTCCCGCCTTAAGAACTTCCGCATTTCCCTGCACCCTATATATACACCGTACTTCCCACCAATAAACGAGACTTGATCAGAATCCTGTCTTGTCTCCATTCTTCATGTCTGTTGTCCCTTTATCATCCCCACTCCCCCTCTACGGTCCTCCTTGACTGTACCCGCAGGCCGGAACATTAATCTACTCAAACTTTAAATATTATATTTCATACAAAGTGTAAGAATCTAAAAACATACTTCCATTCCCTCTCCCATGTTGTGCTACTTGTCATACATTTTATGCTCTTTTGACATAGATTTTATTTCTACCTTGTATTACTTTTCCACCTCTGGTAAGAAACAACCTGACATTCACAACAAGAAAGAGAAATGGCTCGTGGTTTCTGAGATTTCAATCCATGGTCAACTGGTTTCAAGGCATAAGCATCATGCAGAAGGGCATAGAGGAAGAAAACCACTCAACTCAGAGAAGCAGAAAAGGGGAGAAGAGTGCCACAGAGAAAGCGGTCAGGGACCAGATATGGGTCATCCCCAGGCACCACTCAGAGGTATGCGCTACTAATTGTCAAATCAGTCGAACTGACAATAGAGACTATCACATACATATTTTATAAACTTTACAGTAAATTGTTGCTATTTGGGGATTAAATAATCACTTATGTAAAAGATCTAAAGTTTGAGAAAAAGGTCTTATATTCACACACATAGTTATAAGTGCTAATGCCCTTAATTCTTTGTGTAGATTCAAATGCATGTCTCATAACTTCAGCTTGATGTCAAAATTTGACACATCTTATAGTAAAGATCTAATGATCATGAATTTGTTAACTTTCATCTATCTGCGGAAGTCTTTATCTCACTTTCATATTCAGAAGCAAGTGTTTTTTGGATAAAAATAAAATTGGCAAGTTAAACTTTGAACTCACACCCTTTCAAGGTGCATGTTATTTGAGTGATTTCATAATCAGTCTTACATAACCTCTGTAAGAAATCTATTATCATTCTTGCATATATTATTTTTTCCAGTTGTCTTTAATTTAGTCCTTATCATTCATGTGCAGTAAATTGTAAAAATTGTGCATAGGGCTGGATACTTGGAGATTACTTGCAATTATTTCTTCAAATTTCTCTTTGCATACTCATCTTTTTGGAACTTAAACACCAAATACATTAGACCACTTGATGTTGTTCCTTAGGTCACTTGAGGATCTCATTTTGATTTGTTTTGCGTTTTATGTCCCTCATTTTAATCTCCAAGCTCATTTATCTTTTCTTGTAATATCTACTATGCTGTATATCCCATGTAGTATATTTTTTTATTTTAGTGTTTCTCATCCCTAATTCTATCAGATACCTTAAAAACTTTTATTGCTCATTTCATCATGTTAATGCTGCTCTTTAAACTTTTGCTTTTTCAGTTCTTTTCTACCAAGTCCATCATCTTTGTTACTTCTGGATCTATTTCACTTAGCAGATTTTTCCCTTAGTCACAAGTGAGCTTCCTATTTCTTGACATAGCTAATGATTTCCAGCGGATGTTGGAAAGAATGTTGGTATATTCCTTAGTTCTGCATTTTCGAGGGGAGTATTTTAAAGAGGAAAAAAATAAAAACAACAATAAAACAGTTTCAAAAAAGGTTAGTAGGAGAGTTACAACAATTAATACATTGTATAGTGTTGTCCTTGTAGTAGATATTCAGAATACAAGATATAAGCTTGATATCTTGTCCAAACAATAGTAGCACAAACTTTTCTTTTTAATGAGTTCTGGATTTTGTATACTTATTCTGGTAGGCTTTATTATTTACAATAAGCTTGATCTTCAGGAGACTACTTTTTAAAACTTTGTTAGATTAGCTCTAGCATAGCCTTTAACCTAAGCATTCTTTACCCTACAGGTAAAGTGAGACCACTTTTGGGTCTCTACTGAATTCCCTGGATGATTGGAAATAGTTCATCACTCCAGCCGATATAGAGCTTAAATATCTCTTTACCCTGTGTAATCTGTTGTGATTACTCCATTTACAGCTCCTTGCTATTTCTTCACCAAGCTTCATGTATGTTCAGTTTATGTGCACAAGTTTTCTTAAGTAAAAAAGTACTTGGGGTACTCTCAACATTTTCTGAAGTTTCTTTTTCAATGTGGTGTGTGACTCTTTGGAATTTGACCAATGAACGCGAGCTGCCTCAGCTTGCCCACATTCTGATGTCCCTCTGCTCTGCATGGAATTCCACTCACTGCAATGTGTCTCCAAGAAAAAAACCAAGGCAATTCTAGGGCCCATCATATTTCTTTTCTTTTCCTTCTTCTCAGATATCAGAGTTTCATTTTGTCTATACTTAATGTACAAAAATGTAAACGATATGCATAATAGTGTGCGTGTGTGTGTAAATAATGGACTCTCAATAATAGGCTTATTACATAAGTATTTTTAAATTTTTGTCACAAGTTTTCCTTAAAATTTGTACTTGTAATTCTAGCAGGTGACTAAACTTATCAATAAGTGACAGAATATAAAAGAAAAAATGAATTATTTTTTAAAATATTAATGATATACTGTTATTTTGAAAAATCAGAATAAAATACAATAAAACAGTGTTATCTTAGTTCACACATTTAATTCATTCTGTGATTCTGAGCAAGATGGCCACATTCATGTTAATGTGAAGAAGATGGTGGCAGTTGTTTCTCACTCTGTGCAGTTCACAAATGGGAACAAAATTTTGCCAAATGCTTCTGTTTGCAAACAGAGCTGTTCACAAACAGAAGCATTTGTGAAAGGAGGTATTGCTCTATTGCATGATATTGCAAATGCTTTTTTGTGCATATGATGGTGTATTATGCTTGTGGTGGCATGATTTTCATAGGCATTGTTGCATAAGAAGTTTGAGGGTCATTAAAGAATATGGTGGTAACTATCTACATGGGGAATAGAACTTGCGATTTTAGTACTATAGTAATTAGAAAAATGTAATGTTCTCAATAAGATAGTCCATCATAAAGTTCATGGTAGTATACAGTGTTAAAAATATGATTATATTTTAATGACTTACCTTCACAATTTAATTAGCCGAAGGTAATTTTATTAAATTAGCAGAGGGTAAATGTTTATTAAATTTGGGGAAAATTGGACATTTTAAAATATCTACTTACTACATATTTGACCCACTGTTTAAATGATTTTTATTATAAGAATTAACTCAATGCCTATGGGTAATGAAATATCAATTTTAAAAAGTAAGATTTACATTTGTTCGTACAGGAGCAAAATCTGAAATGTGGATCACAGTAGTAAAGAAAGAAACAGTCACATTCCTCTCACTGCCTGAGATTTAAAGCTTAAAAAATGAAGAGAATCCACCTGGGTACCTGGGTCTCTGCAGAAAAGAAAAAGGGAGATACTCTCTTTTCAGAACAGCATTCTAGGAAAATGAAGGGATTTTGCAAGTAGCTGTAGAATGGTTGATCAGAAAAGATATAAATTATTGTTAATTGTATACATGTTATCGATTTGGCACATTGCAATTTCCTAATTTTCTAAAAATATCAGTTTTTCATTCCAGGATAAAATTATACTCCTTTTAGGGAAATGCTATATGCCCTGTTCTATTTTCAGTTTAGAGCTAGACATGCAGAAGGACTTCAAATACTAGTTCAATTCATTTTCTCAGCCTGCTGTTCTTTTCATTAAAGTTATTTGTTCCTGCATTTTGAACTTCTGGAGATCCTTGTCTTTCTCTCATCTGTTACCTATGGGAGAAAATGATCAAGGGAACTTGAACAGGCCTTATGACTCAGACTCTTAAGAGAAAAGCTTAGTGAAAAGTTTGGAACTTTGTGCTCCAGCAGAAATATGTTTGTTTCTCTTCACCTTTCATCACCTGCATATGGGAAAAGTAATGGCAGTGGCTTGATTGCTTGCCCTGACAGCAGTGAATCAGGACTCACCCAGTTGTTGTTGTTGTTCCGAACAGAAGCTCTGCCTTTATAATGCAGCCTTTGAATGACCCTTAAGAGCAAGGACAGAGCTGACTACATTTTCAGAGAAGATTAAAAATGAAATCTATTATCGGTAAGAGCAGTCAATACCACATAGATTCCCCGCTTCATCAAATGGTTAATAGTTGAGATTTATTACAGATGGAATTAAGACCACCTGCTTCTCTACCTTGTACCATTTTACTTCTAAAGTAATAGCATGGGATTTGTAAGAGGAAATTATTAAAAGCTTCCTTTTGTTGAGAATAAACAATTTTCACCCTTTATCTATAAAAACTAATATTTTAAAATATTTTCATCTTAAATTCTGCCTGCTTAATCTCAGCCTACTCTAAAAACACCTTTTTATCTTTGTTTCTTGGGTATTTCTGTAATTATATTTGATATTTTAAGTACAATACCTCCAGTGTATTTAAGTCTCATCCATATTCTTATGTACACTGAATTTTTTATTTGCATCATAACTGTTTCCTGGTATCTCGTTGCCACCCACTATTCAAAGTGCTAGGGACAGAGGATTAATCAAAATAGCCAAGAATTTCCTTCTCGTAGCACTTGCATGAGTCAACAAGTATGCATATAAAAATAGATCATTGATACTATAATGAGTGTTATGAAAATAATGCAAGATGATAATATTATATAGACTGACCACTGAGCCACTTTAGTTTGAACGAGCATCACACAAATCTCATCACAAAGACCTGAACAAGATGCAAAAGTCAGTCATGAGAATACTTTAGGAGCTGGTATATGTATAAATATCATACACTAAGTATGGACTTGTCTGAATCCAGGAACAGAACTGAGAATTGTTTATAGGAGGTATATGATATTGTTAAAGATGTATTTGGTGTTTGTTATGGTTTAGATTTAAAAGGTCCCCCAAAAGTTTCATGTACTCAGAAGTGGGGCCTGTTCAGAAGTGTAGGTCCTTGTGGGTGTGATCTGGAAGGGTGTATTCTGATCCCTTGCTCCTCCCTTCTTTCTCTGCTTCCTGGCCACCAGGAAGTACAGTAAATAGCTTTACTCTACCATGTTTCTCCACCATGTCATTTCTTCTTTCGAGCCTGCCTACCATGACGTGAGCCCAGGGAAACTGTGAGCCAAAGAAAGTTTCTCTTCAAGTTGCTAGTGTTGGATATTTTGTCCCAGGGGTCGTACCATGACTAATAGTTTCTTCCCTCATTTAACAGCACATTACTCATAAAACACTTAGATTCTTGAAAATGTTAATGTGAATTTAGTACAATAGCATACATTTGTATATGCTGCTACTTGGGAGGCTGAGGCAGAAGGATGATGAGTTCAAGGCCAGCCTTAGAAGCATAGAAGGGTATTATCTCAAAGGAAAAAAAATCTTTCAAAATAAAAGCATGGCTTTGTATGTTAACGAAGTAGCTAATGGCTGGCAGCCCCTAGGTAGCTTAGGGCTTTGAAAGCCCTGGGGCTTTAGCCCTGCCCCCAAACCTCAGGGAACAGAGAGAGGCTGAAGGTTAATTTGATCACCAATGGCCAATAATTTTATCAACTAATCACACTTGTGGATGAGACATCTACAAAAACCTGAAAGGACAGGGTTTGGAGGACTTCCAGCTATTTAGAATCACCCTACTGTGCAACAGAACAGAGAACATATTACTCTTACCTAATTATAACTTAGTTCCCACTGACCAATATCTCTTCATACTTCCCTTCCCTTCCCATTTCTAGATTCTGGTAATCACTACTCTACTCTCAATTTTGAGAGATCAAGGATTTTAAGTTCAACAAATAAATGAGATCATGTGATATATGTTTCTGTGCTGGGCTTTTTTCACTTAATGTAATGATCTCTAGTTTGATCCATGTTGTTGCAAATAACATAATTTTATCTTGTGTGTGTATGTTTACACATATGTACATTTTCTTTATTCATTTATCAGTTGATGGCTATTTTTTCTGTCTTTGGACAGCTGAGAATAGGGCTGAAATAAACATGGGTATGTATACATCCCTTTCACACACTGGTTTCACTTTCTTTGGGTATACATCTAGTAGTGTGGAACTGCTGGGTCATACTGCAGATCTATTTTTAGCTTGTTGTGGAATTTCCATGCTGTTTTCTATATTGGCTGTACTAACTTATATTCCCATCACAGTGTCCAAGTGTTCCTCAGATCCACATTCTTGTCAACATTTGTTATCATTTGTCTTCTTGATAACATTTATTCAACTAGAGATGTCATGTTGATTTTCGTTTCCCTTGTTATTAACTGAGTTGATAATTTTTGTATATATCTGTTGGTCACTTTTATATCTTCTTTCAGAAATGTCTGAAAGTGCTATTCCTCATTTAAAACATTATTTGCATCTTTGCTATAGAATTGTTTAAATTTCTTGTGTAGTTCGGAAATTAACTCCTTGTCAGATGTATAATTTTCAAATATTTTTCTTGTAGACTCTATTCAGTTGGTTTATGTGTGTATTTTTGTGTAAATACTATGCTGTCTGGACTATAACAGCTTTGTAGTGTGTTTTGTAATACTTATTTTGCTCTCTTTGATGAAGATCACTTTGGATATATTTTTTACAAACTGTAGGATTGCTTAAGTCTTTCAAGGGAAAAGTCTGTTGCTAAAACTGTATTGTGAAATATAAGACAAATGCTAGAAACCTACACTAGCAATTTCTTTATATTCTAAGAATTGTTATAGTATAGGTAAAGGGCTAAAAAAGTTTAAAAAGAGAAATAGAGAAAAGAATTCTAAAAGAGAGTACTAGTATGATAACTACTATATTAGTAACACATATTTCACAGCATATTTCCAATTTATCTAAGGGTAACAATCAAGTTTGGAAAGAGTTTCAAAGGAGGTCTATAATTATTTCCTGGAATTCCGTTCACTTTGGTCTAACTGTATAACTAATGGCACTAAAAAACACTGTGATGGAAGAAACAGACACAACCACAAACACTCAGCCACCTAATCTTTGACAAAGAAGCCAAATAAACTCACTGGAAGAAAGATAGCCTTTTTAAAATATGGTATTGGAAAAATCGGCATGCCACCTGCCAAAGACTGAAAATAGACCCAAGCCTATCACCATGCACCAAACTCAAGTTAAAATGGATCACAGATCTCAATATTAAAACAGATCCCTGGAAAAGGCTGGGTCCTTGGCAATCCACTCAGGACCCCTTCTGTCTCTCAGACAGAAGCTTTCTTTCCCCCAGTAGATATATTCCGCCCTTAAAAAATATTAAAACAGAAACACTAAATCTATTGGAAGAGAGAACAGGTAAAATTCTTGAAGACATAGGGGTAAGCAGAGAGTTCACGAACAAAAACCAAACCACATGTGAAATACTTCAAAGAATCAACAACTGGGATCTCATCCTACTGAAAAGTTTCTACACATCTAAAGAAATCACCAGCAGAGTAAAAAGAAAACCCACAAATTGGGAAAAGAAATTTTAGCTGACTGTCCCTCAGACAAAGGTCTTCTCACTAGAACATATAAAGAATTAAAAAACATCAGCCCCCCGACCCAATTCAAAGACCCAATCCAAAAATGGGCATCTGAGGTGAACACACTCTTCTCAGATAGAGAAATACAAATGACAAATAAATACATGAGAAAATGTTCAACATCATTAGTCATTCGAGAAATGCAAATTAAAACAACATTGAGATTTTATCTCACCACAGTAAAAATGGCTAACATTAAGAAGTCAACCAATAATAAATACTGGTAAGGCTGTGGAGAAATAGGAACTCTTCTCCACTGCTGGTGGGAATGCAGACTGGTGAAACCACTGTGGAAATCAGTTTGGAGAGTCCTCAGCAGACTAGGTCTAGACGTCCCGTTTAAGCCAGCTATTCCCCTTCTGGGTATTTTTCCAGAAAATCTGAAAACATCATATCACAGCGATATATGTCACCATGTTTATAGCAGCCCTGGGGTGAGTACTTAGCATACAATTTAAAGGAGTGAGAGAGGCTGCATTCCTCCCTTTTGCTCTTGTTGCTTTTGCTGTGCTCTGCCACCATGAACATTTGCCATCTGCCATGGGCCACTCTGCCTTGTAGCCAGCCAAATATGGACTGAAACCTCCATAAACTGTAAGTGAAATAAACCTTTCCTTCCTTCATTTTGGGTGTTGGGTATTTTGTCTTAGCAATGAGAGAAAAGTAACCAAGACACTTATACATTCACTCAGTTTATATAGAACATATCAGTTGTAAAAATTGCAGGCTTTTTTTTCTATCCTAAATGCCATTTTATTTTGTTTATAACTATAATTTAACTATTAAAATTAACATAATTAAAAGATTTCACAGAATTGAATATGAATTTATCTATGTTAGAAGCTATTTGACTCAGTATAATTGATGTCATTTTAAAAACCATGAGAAATTCACGTACATACTCATTATTGTAAAAAGGATCAAGAGGACTTTTGGTTTTCACTTTATTATAATTAGATGACTGAATTGATGTCTTACTGCAAACTGAATGATTTTCTTTCCAGTTTTTTATACTTTTTCTTAGAAATTTTATGTGAACATTTTATGTGTTTGAAAGATTTGGTATAAATAACTCTGATATACTTACTATCAAAAGAAGAAAAAAGAATTGCTTTCCTAACGAGATACATTTCCTATGATGGGGTAAGTATCTTATAAGAGCTAAATAAATAACAAGTAACACCTTATATTTACCTTTTGCAGGTGAATAAATAAAATGACAGAGAAACAAATGATTCTTCCCGCTAGCTATGCAGAGTCAAGCTTCCTTAATAAGGTAATGAAGCTAGAAGAAATACTTTGTTTTTCATCTTTAGTCTGGAAGGATCACATCTCAAGGGAAGTCTGTCTCAGTTCTGGAATTACTGAGAGCATAGTATGACTGCTTGTGTTTTTATTCATGATTCATTTCACAATTATTTCTTTAGTTTGTATTAAGTATTCTGCCCTAAGTAATGCTTAAGAACCAAATTACAAGACTTTATGACCAATTTGTAAGAATCTGAAGGTAAACTATATAGAGGCCGTAAAACACCCACATTATACATATCTGTGCAAGGCTAACTAGAGGCACAGTTTAAAAAGAATAGTTTTGCCTTTATTTGTAGTTTATTCACAGTATTATACCTTCCTCTTTTTTGTTATTGTTTAACATGTCTTTTAAACTATAATGTGTACTGAGGTAAGATATGCATTGCATTTACCATTTAGATCACTGTTAAATGTGAAGGTCAATGACACTAAGTATATTCGTAATGTTGTGCAATGATCACCAAGATCATTTTGCAGAACTTTCTCATCCTCCCAGACTGAAACTCTTTACCATAAACAATGCTTCTCTATTCTTACTTCCCCCTAGTCCTTGCTCATCCCATTCTACTGTGTGTCTTTATCAGTTTGAATGCTCTAGGGCTCTCTTATAACTGGAAGCATGCAGTATTTTTCCTTTTGTGTCCAGTTAGTATCTTGTCACATTTCCTCCAGGTTGTAATATATAGCAGAATTTCCTTTCTAATGCAGGCTCAGTAATATTCCATTGCATGTATACATGAGATTTGGTTGTATTTTTATATGTGTTGTTTTGATCTATATGAGTATCTATACTTTATACATTCTAGAAATTTATTCTTTATCATATATATGACTTGAAAATATTTCCATATATTTCTTTATCTTTTTACTCTGTTGATAGTATCCTTTCACACAAATTTTTTTAATTTGATAAAAGTTAATTTATCAGTTTTTATTTTATTGCTTGTACCTTTAGTGTCATATCCAAGAAATAATTGCCAAATATAATTTCATGAAGTGTTTCTCTTCCTTTCCAAGATTTTATAATCTTAGCTCTCTTGTTCAGGTCTTTGATCCATTTTGAGTTAATTTTTTAAAAACTGTGTGTGAATCCAGTTTTATTCTTTTACCTGTGTATGCTCAAATTTTCAGCACCATTTGCTGAAAACACTACTTTTCTTTAAACGGTTTTGGCATTCGTGTAAAAATTATTTAGCAGTATATATAAATTATAGTTATAAGCAAAATAAGGTTAATTCTGTGATTGTTATTCTATTTTGTTGATCTATATGTTTGTCTTATGTCAGTAGTATCTGTTTAGGTTACTGTAATGTTATAGTAGGTTTTGAAATAAGGAAATGTGATTCCTTCAACATTGTTATTTTATTTTCTTCAAGATTGTTCTGGGTATGTGGAATTCTTTGAGATTTCACATGAATTTTAAGCTGGAGTTTTCTAAGTGTCATTGGTATTTTGGTAGGGAGAGACTTGCTTTGAATAAAATGGACATTTAAAACATATTAATTGTTCAAATCCCTGTACCTGGAAGTCTTTCCATGTATTGGTGTTTTTTCTTTCAGCAGTGTTTTAAAGTTTATAGTGTATGAGTTTTTCATCTCATTGCTAAGTTTACTCCTAAGTATTCTATTCTTTCTGAAGGAGTTGTAAGTGGCACTGTTTTCTTAATTTTCTTGTCAGAATAGTTATTGCTAGAAACACAATTTATAGAAACAAAACTAATTTTTGTGCTTTGATATTGTATTCTGAAATTTTGCTTACTGCATTTTTAATGTTTTGTTTTTAGATAGTTGTTTATTCATATGCTGCTTTAGAATATAGGAAACAGAGATGCCATGTGCCATCTCACTCAGTTTTCTTCAGTGATTACATCTTGTGAAACTAGAGAATAATATCAAAATCAGAAAACTGACTTTGGTAAAATGGTGCTACCTTATTCAAATTTTGTGTGTGTGTCCATGGCATTCATGCATGTGTGTGTGTGTGTGTGTGTGTGTGTGTGTGTGTGTGTGTTTATGAGAGAGAGAGAGAGAATGTGTTTGGCTCCATGCAATTTTACTAAGTGTCTACCATTCCAGTAAACATATAAAACAGTTTCTTCTCTGTTTCACTACAAGCATTCCCCTTGTTATTTTATACCCCCATCCACCTTCTGCCTTCCTCCCTAATCCTTGGCACCCAGTAATATATTCTCCATCCTTGCATTTTTTATATCTCAAGACTGCTGAATAACTGGAATTACACATATAACTTTGGGGATAGACTTTTTCTCACTTAAAAGAACATGTTAAAGGTTCATTCAAGTTCTGATAAGTACCTATAATTCACTTTTTTATTGCTGAGTAATATTTCATGACATAGAGACCCCAAAGACTGTTTAACCATTCACGCATTAAAAAGCATTTGGGTTATTTGCATTTTGAGTTTATTAAGAATAAGCTTCTACAGACATTTTGGGGTGAGCACAATATTCACTTTCTCTGGTACAAATGCGTGAGAGTGCAATTATTAGAGTCTAGGAAATTGTATGTTAAATTTGTTTAAAAAGAAAAAAACTGCCAAACTTTTTCCCCAATGATTGTATCATTTGCACAGTCTGACAACAGTATGTCAGTGATTTGGTTTCTTTGTATGCTTTCTGTCATCTGGTCTTGTCATTACTTTTTATTCTAGCCATTCTAATAAGTATGCATTACTGTGGTTTTAATTTGCACTTTCCCAAGGCTAACGAAGTCAACAGATTTTCAAGCACTTATCAGCCAGCTGTACATCGTTGTGAGTGAAAAGTTTATTCGTGTTTTTAGCTCATTTTATTTGTACTTCTTTTTTATTTCTAACTGCTGAATTTTGAAAATTCTTTAGATATTCTAGATACTAGTCCATATATATTAAATATATATATATATACATATGTTGTAACAAATATTTTCTCATATTCTGTAGATTTTTTTCACCCACTCTACAGTATATTTTATAACACCAAGTTTGACGGTTTATTTAATGAGGGTCAGTTATATATGACATCTAAAATCAGTCTCAGGAAGTGTAAATACAGAGCATCTGACTCTCCTATGATAAAAGAAGAAAATAAAGTCAGGGTGACAGAATGATAGAAGCTAGTAAATTTACTTCTAATTAGTATTGATACCTTGATCATTTTTAGATCTGAAAATCACAGCATCTCATAGTTACTTTTGCTGTTTCTCACATTGTACAACATGCTACAGGAGAAAGTGAAAGTAGTTCATAGCTGCATTTTGTCAGTCCACGAAATAAGGAATAAACAGGATTTAGAAAAGGAGTAGAATGTGAGGGAACAGCATGAGAAGGGGTACATGACATGAAGTGTCTTCATGCAGTGGTCTGCAAAGTGCAGACTGTGGACTTACAAAGGGACAATTCATGATTTGCACTTTATTGACAGCTGCACTACTCGTGCCAGAGCAATTGTGGTTAAAAGTGCTGGAACTTTAGTACAATTCAAGACATTGCCACCAAATTGTGCTACAAATCATTATATTCTTTAGTACCATGCATTTGCACAGAAAACAAAAAAAAGAGGCCAATTTCCCTTAAGAAAACCCTTGATTAAGCAGTAAAAGTAGCTATTTTTATTAACTGAATTCATGACTGTATGCCTTTTTATATTCTGCACAATAAACTAGTGAGTATACAATTGTATATCTTATCATTTGTTTTTGAGACCCTGTGTAGTTCAGGCTGGTTTTGAACTCACTCTGTAGCCCAGGCTGACCTTGAACTCACAACCATCGTGCCTCAACCTCCTGCATGCTCTCTCTGTGTACTGAAGCATTTATGGTGGCCTCTGGACGAAAGCACTTTGTTGTCAGTTCCGTTGCAAGTGGGACTAACAACTTTTTTCACATGAGACTAATTTTTGCTTGAAATAACAATTTACAGATAAAGTTTTTCAAAAATTGATGTTTGCTTAAAAGTAATTATTGTAGTTGCAACTCCTGATGCATGTTAATTACACGCAGTCTTGTGTCCAGTTTCACTCTCTACTCAAAGCTTCCCCTCACCCATATTCTTCCAGACATCTTTCATGCTGAGGCTTTGTTTCTAAATCAATAATGTTGATAACATCTATTTGCTTTAGTTTCAGCTAGCAGTAGTAGAATTAAGAATGCTGTCAATTATCATGTAATTTCCAACATCACATTCAAAGGAACATAGGGGAATTTAACAATTTGTGTGGATTGGAGGGCAATATGCAGAAGATACCTATTTAGCATGTATGTCACTCTCAGGCCACCCTGTAGATACCCACAGCTCAGCAATTAGTAAACAGTACTTAATTGCCTGACTGAGGACCAGGCAGTACTACTGGAAGGTTTGGAGTACGTCTTGTTCAAGAAGACATCTAAAATGATCGGTAGGCTTGGCACATAGTGAGCATCAGATACGTCTTTGCTCAAAGAATGGAATGAAGAAGAGAAAGAGGGATGAGCAAATTTACTTCTAATTTGTGTTTGTGCATCTACTGCTGATACCTCAAACAGTTTCACATTTGAAAATAATAATGTCATAATTTTGGGTTTCTCTTTCAAAATTTACCACATTTCTTGCCAGTACTAGTGCTAAAATATGCTTTGAACACAGGCACCAATACATTATAATTTATAATAAGATAGCTATATACACATGTGTGAAATATGTAACCTGTACTCCATATACAACTTTTCAAAAATTACAATTGATATGGTGACTACAATAAAGAAAACTCTTCTCTCTCTCTCTGTCTCTCTCTCTCTCTCTCTCTCTCTCTCTCTCTCTCTCTGTCTCTTTCTCTCTCTTTCTTTGCTTTTGCCATTACCTAACTGCAAAATTTCTACATGGGAGCTACAGATAATTAATTTAAGAAAAAAATTAAATTAACCTTAATTTCTTTGTAACATCAGTCTAAGGTACAGCTTTTGAATTTTATATTGAGCACTTATCTTCTGTTTCTAATGAATAAATACAAGCAAGATCAAAAGCAAGAAATAGATATCCACCTACTTTAGAACCATGGCAGGAACTGGTAGGATGTAGGTAAGAAGACAGTCTGGGCTTTACCTGTTTTGGTCATTGTGATATCCGTAGAACTTGTCCTATTCATATTTTTTCAAAGGATGATCTGATCAACAATATTTAAATTTTAATTTTTAATAAACTTTCCTGATCTAATGTTTGTAGGTTTTCACTTTAGACAGAAAGTGGTATTTTCAAAGGATGAATGAGTATTTACAAAAGGTTTTTATTTCAGATGACAGGTACTATTTTAAAAAGGAGAGAGGCAACCAGAAAGAAATATCTGTAACACAAAGCATAAAGTTTATAAAATATATTTCAAAACTTTTGAAGAACTTGTGTTACTATTGTAAAATTGAGGCTAATGGCAGTGGTTGCCAGGGGTAACTGGGGAGAGAAGATGAGCAAATGGAGCACAGAAGAGCTTAGGACAGTGAAGCTACTCCGCAAAATATTTAAGTAGCAAACGATACATTTACCAAACTCATGGGATGTGCAACTCCAAGCGTGAATGAGGATGTAAACTTCCCACTTTAGCTGATACTAATTCAACAGTATTGGCTCCTCAGCTGTAACAAATGCACCACAGTAGCTGCGATGCAGATACTGGGGCAGGCTGGGCCTATGGGAGTGGAGGAACGTGGAAATCTTTGTACCCACCATTTAACTTAACAGTGAACCTAGAACTCCTCCAAAAAATGGTCTATGAAGAAATGTTAGACTGGGTCAATTGTGTGGCTCACTGGAAGCGTGCTTACTTAGCATATGCAAGGTCCCAGATTCCACACCCAGCACCCAACCCCCAAAAGAGAATTAAACTAAATGGGAAACCTCGTGCTGTGTCTTCTACTAAATATTATGAAACAAAACCACTTCCCCTGGAAAACTAATAAACAAGGTCTTTTGGCTTTACATCCTTAGCATCAGAGCTTAGTCATTTCACCTACAATGGAAAAATCTGTTACTTTTATTTTCCCAGAAATTGTAAGTTTCATTTTATAATAAATGTTTTAGAATGGCATACAAAAGTATAGAACTTTTTGGCTGTATAAGTCCACCTCTTAAACAGTTAGTTTGTTCCATAAACAAGAATTTAATATGTAGTTTACTCAAGGTCCCAGGTCTAGTCCTGGTGCTCTAAAATATGCAAGCTTTTCAAAATAGTAGTATGGTTCTTTTTGGGGATGGCATGCCATTTTTATTTTATATATATATATATATATATATATATATATATATATATATACACAGAGAGAGAGAGAGACAGATAGATTAGATAGATAGATGATAGATAGATATAGATAGATGATAGATAGATGATAGATAGATGATAGATAATTATCCTCACAGCTTATACCACACAGCTCTGGGCTGTTGTCAGAGGTCTTAAAACTCCCATTCGAGATATTTTTGTTAATTGTTCTATATCTATATCTTAGTACAACAATAAAACTTAAACAAAATAGAACAAAAACAACTTTTACCCCTTAACTTCATAAAATAATTTCTTAAAAATTTATCTTTTAAACTGCTCATAGTGGAAGAGCAACCATTATTGAGTCAGAAGGAATATTCAGATAAATTATTTATGTATAAAAGTAGAAAAATGCGTCAAAGTTAGATAGTTGAAAGGAAATACCTTCCTAGTAAAATTCAGGAAAAAGTAGTGTTCAGTAAAACCCTCTCAAGTAAGAAACAGATGATAGGAATAGACCTAGGAAACTTAGAGATGTTTATTTTATTTTTGATATGGGACAGAGAGTAAGTGAGGTCACAGTTATTGTAATGACCAAGGTAGAGTTAAAGACTTCCAAATAGTTAGGTCCTACATAATCCATTTTGGTGATCATGGACAGAGGTCTGATTCCCCTCGTTACTGTCACCCTTTACAAATCTACATTTTACAAAAAAAGAGGGGAAAAAGGAGGAGTAATTCCTGCTGTAGTTTGGATCTGGAACTCTCCTAAAATGCCCACATATTAAGGCTTGACCTCTAGCTTGGCACTACTAGGAAGGGCTGTGACCATAAAGTGATAAGACCAGGGGTGGGTATCTTCTGGACACTGATGGTGTGTTCTACAAGGGTATTGTGGGACCCCAGCTCCTCCTTTTCTTTGTGTGTATGTCCTGGCCATGTGATATAAGGGATAATAACTTCCACTGATTTTGACGCAAGCCACTGTTGATTCTGGTCCATGGGGTTGTATAATATACATGCATAATATACATGCGGTCACTCCTATTCAGTCATCATGGCTGTCTGGGAGGAAACTTAGAATGGTAAATGTTGACAACTGGTATTATAGAAATGAATCTGCCCTAGAGATGAGCCTCGGTCCTTACTAATAGCCAGGAAACTCACCCCCAACCCCGGAGTGACCAAGGCATTACTCAAAAGTAGAAAATTCTACCTTGTACCATTTAATTTTTGTAGCCATTGAATGAAACTCATTTGTTCACTTTTATCATCCTTCATTTGAGACAATAACTAAAGTTGTAAATAATTTGATAATTTTTATTTCAACTGACTGCCTCACAGTCTAGAAGATATTGATGTACATTTTATTATTGCTGGGTATTTAGGAAATATCATATCTATATCCTATATTTTATACATACTACTATTGTGAACATCTGTTTTCTGCTCTATGGCATTAAAAGTGGAGCTTGAAATATAAGATTTAGTGTAGATATGAATGTACAAGCTTCAACATCTTTGCATTTTAAGAAATGTTTCTGCTAGAAATAGTACATCACTGATTTAACTTGCACCTCTTTGTTGTTAGTTAGATTTCATTTTAATTATTATTAATTATTTCCCCTTGGGTGTGAATTGCTAGCTCATGTTCTTTTCCTTCCTCTCTCTATTGTGTTATCTTGCCCCATATGTTTCCTGCTTTGTGGGACTTAACATCAAGCAGAAACAATAAGAAAATGTGTTTAAATAACTGCAATACAAGTTAGGTTATTAACCCTCCTCAATAAAATTAATGTTCCCACTACTTCACTGAAACTCTTCTTGACGAATTGTTAAACAAAGTTTTTCTGTTAAATTCTAAAATAAATCCATATTTTTTGTGTTTCCCATATTCCTCTTTCCTGTTTCAACTAACTTCTCAAACAACTGATTTCAGATCTTTTCAGTCTCTGCCTTTCCCCGAGTTCCCATGTGCATTCCATCACCATCCTTGACAACTCTATTTACTGAGAGTCTCTGGTATTATTATTTTTGTAATTCCCAAGGTCATTACTTAAGTTCAAGTCACCCTTGTATCTGCCCAGGTTTACTGCACAGAGGCCCAACTCTGCTTCCAGCTTCTAATCTCTCCCTAATCCAGCTTCACAATTCCTTGTCAACAAATTTGAAATCTTTTGAAAAAAGATTTGACCACTCCCTTTTTTCTTTCTTGCGTGCTCATCTTCTTCCACTGAGCTCCTGATTGTTAAGGTTCTATAATCTGTCCTTGCTTTTTTCTCTCTTACAGATGAATCATATCCTCATAGATATCTCTTCAACTCAGGATCTTTCTGGGTTTTTTTTTCTGGATACTGGGAATTGAACTCAGGACCTTGAACTGTCCAGGCAGAAACTTGTGCCCTGAGCTATACCCAGGCCCTCAACTCAGGATCTTTAAGCCAATAACTTTTTCCTTGCTGTTGTCTTGGAAACCGAACCCAATGCCTTCACACTGAGCTATTTTCTAAACCCTTTTTACATTTTACTTTGAGACAGTGTCTCTCTAAATTGACCAAGCTTACCTTGAACTCATGATCCTCCTGTCTCAGCCTAAGTAGCTAGGAATATATCTCACTAAGACAATCATTCTTAAATTTTCCCCTTTAATCTCCATTTCTCCTAATAATTCAGTCCTAACTATTCAATCAGTTTCTACATTTCTGCATGGATTTCTCTCTCTCTCAAAGGTTCTTAAGGTCAACATATAGGAGGCTGAACAATTAGCTTCCATTTTCGCCTTTTGAGTTACACGCCAGAAACTTACTTAGGAATTATCTTTGTCACTATTTCTTCTCTCATGATGTTCCCAGAATACACTACCAAGTCCTGCGGATGCTATCCATGAAGTATCTCATAAATTTACCCATGTCTCTCACTCTCCCCTGCCATGAACCTAAACCAATATGTAGTCCAGTTCACCTGTAATCTCTAGTAGTCTCTAACGAGCCCTTCCACATCCACCCTTGCTCCCTGCCCGTCTTGTTATCTGCATACAGTTCTTCATAGTTTCAGAAGTTCTGATTCCATTGTTCCACTGCTATAAGGTAAAAACAGAATCCATTTCATGACTTCAAGGCCATGAATGACCTGATGCCTACTTCCTGTATTCTCACCCTCTCCTTTACCATCCCAGGCTCTGCTAAGACCCCTGTGTTCCTTTCAGCCACATTCCCATGGCCTGGAATGTTCTCTGCACACCCGTCTACTCTTCACCCCTACCCCAGTGCACATCAATTACGTATCACATTCCCCAACTCACCTCAAGTGTTGCTTCCTCAGGAAAATATTTTTAAGACACAGGGTCCATCTATGTGCTGCAAGGCTGAACTCAAGCAATCCTCCTGTCTCAGCCTCCTGAATGATGGGACCACAGTGTTAAGCTAGGAAGAACTCTCTTGATGCAGCCCTCTAGTTAGGTTCCTTTTCTCTGTTATCTGACAGGACTCTTCCTTCCTTCACAGCAGTTGTTGCATTTATACTCCTATTGGTCTCTAAGCCATATGAAAGCTGAGGTCCAGATGCTATCACATTGCCTGGAACTCTACCCACATTTATTAAGTGAATTAAGAAATCATATGTCCAAAATTCAAGTGGGTCCATGCTCATTTTACGTTTTGAATCTTTCAGATGGCTTCCCATCATGCTCAGGATAATGACCAATTTCTTTATGTGGTTTCTTATTCACTTCATGCTCTGGTTCCTGTTTAGAACCCGACTTCATCTCAGTTCAATATCATTATATCAGTATTTACTGTGTATTTAGTATGTCCAGGTGCTGCTTTGTGTAGAGGATTTATTGCTGACTAACATAGAAACTGTGCTTCCACTCACGGAGGTTACAGTTTAGGTCACACATTAAAGAAGCAACTGCAATTTTGATGAACTAATTGTTACCTAAATTTAAAAACCACTGCCTCCTTCACACTTTCTGTTCCGGTAGGCATAGCACATTGTTTTGCCCCTAAATGGATCATAGTCACCTGCCTTTTCGTGTTTTCACATTCTGTTCTCTGGTCTTTTTTCTGTCAGCACACTTGTGTCTCCATGAACCTTGTCCCAATGTTGCCAGCCTGCCTGCCTTTGTCTTTCTTACTAAAGTGATGATCTTTCCAATATTGCCCCTTCTATGAGCCCCATAGCACCTGTACTTCTACATCAGCAATCACAGCTCTGGGAGTGTCTCTCACTTGAACATAAGCTTAGGAGCACAGCACTGCTTCTGGCTTGGTCACTGTCACACACACACTAGGGGCTCCCCAAGTACTTCTGGGCTGAGTGAAAGGAGGAGCAAAGTGCTATGGCAATTCAGAGTGAAGGACATCATTAATTCAAAAATAAGGAACAGTTACAGTGTATTACCGAACCAGTTAAAGGTTTTATTTGACTTAAACTTTTTAAGAAGCAGACTGAGAATGATCGTTTGGTTTCTTCCACTAGGCCACAGATTGTGTCAGCTGCACATCTGTCTTGCTTTCTTCCATTGATCAAATTTTCTCTGGGCAATGGGATTTCAGCTGTCAGCATGGATCTACTACTAGTAAAAGCCCTTTCTAGCACATTCCTAATACCACCCTTCCAGGTTTTGTTTTAGAAAAGCTGGAGATTCCTGAATGAAAGCTTCTTAGGGTCAGAGGTTTCTGGTGAGTCTCTTCCTGACCATATAAGGTCATCTGTGACAAAGGCAGCAAAGTACGTTTTCCTAGGTGCACAGACCGAGGCTGCTGTTTTTGTCATCCATTGCCACCAAATAAAATGACCATGGAGATAGCTTAATTTTCTCATTGCCACAGCATAACAAGGGTGGGAAGATCTGAATGCAATTCTTAACTTGAAAAAAGATTGGAAATATTCAGAGTAATGTGTCCCTGGTGCAGGAAACCATATGTTACATACCTCGGCAAGGAGCCAAGGCTAAAGGAGGTCCTGCACAGGACTTGGAAAGGGGAATTCCTGTAGATTCAGGAACCGATTTTTTGGAAACTTGGCTATATTTATGTTGTTTATTTCTTCTAATTATTTTCATTTTGTTTTCCCTGAATATTTCATGCCGTTTCCTTTGAAAATGTCAACTGGTCCCAAATGTATAATGAAGCACCAAAAAACATGTTTTTTGGGTTTGGTTTGGTTTGGTTTTATGTTATCAAGTTAGGTCATGATATTAAGAGGAGTGTTTGTTTCTAGAAGGTCAGGCATAAGGGTAGTCACAAGAAAGAAAATGAGACAGTGACAGTGAAATAGGGAGGAGACACTTAGTCATTTGTTCCAAACAAGTCACTCAGTCTTGATTTTCCATCTACTTAAAGAGACATTTAGTCTTCTGATATTGTGGCACAGTCTATAAAGACTAAATTCTTCAGAGTGTAATTCTCATTTTCTTTACAATAATGAATTATATCTTGGAGTTATTATTGACTTACAAATTATTGGTTTTTAATTAAAAATTCCATGCCTGGCAGAGCACATTTCATTTATTTATTTTTTTATTCTTACTTAGTTCTCATTACATGAACCAACACTGACCAACGTGAACTTGTCATAACTTTTACGCTTGTTGATATTTTGGAGAGAATTTATAAAAGATTCAGAGAGAATTCTATTTGCTATTAAATAAAAATTTAAGACTTAAAAAACCAAATGAAAGAGAAAGAAATTTTTAAAATCAGGAAACTTCACCAAAATGTTGTTTATTAACCGTTAACTAAGAGCAATCTAAAGCGGCCTTCAGTTTGGTTATTAGTTTGTATGTAAATGCTCAGAATGTTTTAGAAAGCCCAACGCCCACACCACAGGAACTTGTTCCTCTTTAATTTTCTCTAATTTGTGTAGTGAATAACCAAATACTCATAATGTAATTAGAAGATAATCAGGCTTGTAATTATGTTAATTGCTGGAGACTTACATCAATCCTCCAGCAAAGTGATAGGATTTCAGGGGAACTATTAATGTGCCAAGAGAATGAGGTAGAGACCAGAGCAGAGACTGGGGAAATTGATGAACCACACTAACTTGTTTCATTTAACAATACCAAGAATACAATGGAGCCATATATAGAAAGAGCCTTCAGGGGAGATGCAAGCAAAACAGGGTTTTTCATTTCAGCTAAGCAACCTGTTTTTTTTTTGTTTTTTTTTTTTCTTCCAATGGCTAATTACATTGTCTATTTACATTTTATTGTAAGCCTAACTCAAAGGAAACAAAAAAATAGGTGAAAGAGAGGAAGAGGAGAAAGAGGAAGTAATTCGCTCCAGTTACCGCTCGCTTCCACAGTATGGAGAAGAGAAGGAAGGAGGCGAACATTATCGGGATTACTTTCTGTGATTCCATGCCGGGAGCCTCCTTTCTGCCGCGGTATGACCGACACTGCAGGCTAACCGCCACTTGCCAGTTATAATCTGCACGACTCCCACCTCAGGTTTTTCTGTAAGACTGATACATTAAAATGCGGACCGCTACCTTCAGCTTTTATTTCAGGCTGTCTGGAGCCAAGATGGGCATCCTGGAGCCTGCCGGGCCGGTGTTCCAAGCTTCTGGTTCAGGGCCGGCAGGGCTCTCCGTCCTGCCGCGGAGTGGCCTGCGTGGTGTGGCCGGCGAGAGGGTTGTAGTGGCTGAACTGCCAATTAAAGATGCTTATCACTGTATCTCTATCCCTCATGTTAAAGAAAGCAAATTAAACTCTCAATGATTTTTGTCTATTGTCTGGAAATAAAGGACTAGAAAAATCCAAGAACTGGGAGCTGAATGCCACCTATCAGAATTGAGATAAATTGAAGGGCTTCTTTCTTCCAAATGTCGCAGGCTAAAATGACTTTAGCAAAAAAAAGTAGGACTCTAAAAGCCAAGTCTCTACCAGAGTTAAGTGAGCACCTGGTCATTTCCATCCTAACATATTTTATGTCCTTAGTGTCAAAATAAAATGACAAATTTGGGTGTGTAGCTCACCACGTTTACTGCTTCTCAGCCATTTGGGAAGCATATTGGAATTCTACAGAGTACAATTAAATGTGAGAACGTTCTAAGCTGATTTAAATAAGGTGTAAGGCTAAGTTACACAATATTCACTCATTTTCTGTTACATCTTTGATTAATTGCTAACCATTAATACAAACACAGGTTCTTAAATTTTATGGAAATTTAAGTCATTAAAAAGACCCACAAAATTAGATTTTACTGACTACTAAAAAGCCAAAAGGACACTATATCCTGAACTCAGAACCACAGAGAGGAATTAGTTCCTCTGAAGGTAGCGGTCCACAGGCCATTTATTTGGAAATAAGATGATTCTATCACCAGCAAGGAAGTAACCACCAGTTACAGATATGCAAGAATAAATGAGAGATTCTCGAAAAGACCAAATTTAGTGAAATGGAGTGATTAGGAAAATATATTGCTCATAAAAAGTAGGAACTTTTCCTGTAACTTATTTATGGTTGGCAAATTGTCCAAAAATTTAATTAGACAAGCTGATGTTCTTGGAAGAGATCTCAGACTAGCTCATTACATTAACTCCATAAATTTATTCTTTCAGAACTCCCCAAGCAGACAACTAATCACACATAGGGTTTCTTGCTTTTTCTCATTCTCCAATTTCAACTTTTATCACTGGCTAGAATACTATTTTTACTGTGCACAGGAGTAAGTGAGCTAGAAAAATTTATTTAGCTTATAAACCATCACTACACATCAGATGCAGATTTAGAGATAATTCAGTTAACATTTTACTATGATTTCTCATCAATATAAAAATGTGAATTTCATCTCCAAACCTCCCTGGTTTATATAATGTGAGTACGATTTGTGACATCAGTGTTTTCTGCTTAGGGAAAAGAGATTCATTCTAAAAAATACCAGTTAAATTTTTTTAAGATTGAAAATGGTTTGTAAATGTATGTTTCTTTCTTAATCTGTGTCATATTCACGGATTTAGGCAAGTGCAGATAGCAAAAAAAGCAGCTTCAGGGAGTGGGCAGGCTTAGAAGGAATAGATGGCTTCCATCCGAACTGTACGTCGGTACATATATACTACTTGTAAATAACATGTTTATGCATATTCGATGGGCATAGTGTTGTCTATGTTCGAATATCATGTTTGATCCAGTGAGTGTTTTATTAAATGTTATGACACAGAAAAGAAGTGAAGACCGTGTTTTCTATCGCCGTTCCTCCACTCCTCCCTCACACACTTCCCGTGTTCCAGTTCCTCTTAAAATGAGCGGATGCGGCTCTGCGCGGACTCTCTCCAAATTGCAATCCTGTTTCTGTGAACTCTGTAGCAAGATTAGAGTTTATCCACTTTATGCTGAGTTATTTTCTTACTTGTTAAAATAGTTCAAGTGACTGATTAATGCAATGGAGAGTATCTAAAACCTGTATTTAAATTTTAAAAGATTATGGGGCCCAGTCATCCTAAGAGATTAAAAAATTGGAAGAAAGTGGCTAGACATGAACACTGAAATTACTTCACTTAAAAACTAGTATTTTTTAAAATCAAGCTTATGACTCTGGACAGAGACATTCAAAATGTGTTTTAAAGGTAAATATTCCATCAGTGTAACCTGCAATCTTCTGTGAAAACTCTAGAAAGAATTGCCTTAAGGTATGACTAAATTATTTAAAACTTGCTCCTTTTGAAGTCTAATTTGTATCCCTAAATGATATTAAAAGTCAAAAGATATTTGCAGTTAAAATGAAGGTATATGATTAATGTGATTTAAAGGAAAAATGCTAGCAGTATGTTCACACACAAACATCAAACCCTTCCATGATTTATGCACCAAACTAAAATATTAGGGAAAAATTAAAGGAAAAATTTTACAAGTTCAACATCATAATGATTTATTCCGATTAAAGATGGCTCATAGATTCCTTAAAGGATTGGAGTGCTGCACTAATGGTGAGGATGAGATTTAAATATGTGTTTTTAATTCATTGAGTGAACTTTTCATAGAAAGAATATAGAAATAGTAAATTCTAAAGAATATAGAAAGAGTAAAACAAACTTTAATGAGATTTAGATGAACTGTGTGTGTATGAGTGTGTGAATAATTTTAATACTAATATAAATAAGAATAAACTGTAGATATTGAAATACGTACTTAAAATTTTGATCAGAGGAATTTAGGGATAAAAAGATCTGTTAAGGATTATGTGAGCAGAGAGTTAAGGATGTAGAAAAGCTACACAGAAGATTAGCTTAAAATAATAAATCCTAACTTAAATTCATTAAACTCACAGTCAATGGCGCTCAAAAGGTTATAAATCTGAGACAATGGAATATTAATTATGAGTGATTAAACTAAAAATATGCTATAAAAGGAAACTAAATCTTATATATCAACTGCATATAAAGTCTTATATGAATGTATCAAACGTGATACTTTATTTCACCAAAAGTTAAGAATATACCACTGTGCAAATAGCACCTACCATTACTGGCAGTGAAACCATCTCCTTTTCAGCAACTCATGGTATGGAGAAACACACCCATCATAACTACTCACAAGTTTGTCAGTTATCTTAAAACCAAATGAATGTTGGGTTAGAAAAAAATGATATATTTATAAGTGTGACAATGAAGGTATTTTTATGAGTTATAAGACTTAGTTATTTATGAGTTATTTTAAATCAAATTGCCAAGTGGTACCTGTAGAGAAATCCTCAAGCCCAAAGAAAAGTAGAAAAATAATTAAATCATTAAAAATGATGGCAACTTTGGGCATTATGAATGGCTAAGCCGGACTGGTCCACCTGACAGCTTCCCCTTAAAGTGACAAAAGAGAACAGCCTCCTTATGGTTATTAAAATGAATACTTTAATTATTATTTTTGTTAAAGTAGCACGTTATTACTAGTTTGGAATGAAGAATCCATGAAGCATTTTGATTAAGTGCACTAAAATTATGTTTCTTCAGTTAATGTATGAACTGAATTAGAATTTATTGAAGATAAAAATGTCACTTTAAATATGTGATAACTCCTGCAGTCTCAAATGAACAGTACTATCTCAAATGGATGATAAAGATTAAGTCCATTTTAAATAATAACTCATATAATTTAGAAAGCAATTGACCAGATAGAAAAGGGCTTTGTTTTTAATACTTCTGACTTTTCTGTAAGTGGAATAGAATGGTAGGATAAATACAGTCCTAAGCAGTAAGTAACTCCTGCTCCTCAAATCTTTATTTTACTTCTCAATGATTTATGATTTATAAAAGTAACGCAATCAAATTATTATCTTTAGCGCTACTAGAAAGCAAGCTATAGCTCCACATTTCCTTTTCCTGCCCAATTTTTAACATTGCTCGCCAGATTCTTCTCTGCTGTTGTTGTCTGCTTTTCTGAGGCAGAGCTCCCTGTGTAGTGCAAGCTGGCCTTGCACTCACTTAGGTAACCCAAGCTGGCCTCAAACTTGTGACAGTCCTCCTGCCCCAGACTCCTGAGCGCTGAGATGACAGGCGTGTGCCACCACACCTGGCTAGCAAATTCATTTTAATTGTAGCTTAATTTTTAAATGGGACTCCAGATTCTTGACCTTGCTTACGTATAACTTCAGTATCAATAATCATTTCAGTAGCCCTTAATCTTTAGGACAGGTTTCTTGACCAGATTCTTGACCTTGCTTACGTATAACTTCAGTATCAATAATCATTTCAGTAGCCCTTAATCTTTAGGACAGGTTTAAATTTTAGATAAAAGAAACTTAAGAAGATAGTAGAATAAGTTTCAAAAACCCTGCACTCAGTTTCCCTTATTATTAATATTTTATGTTTATATAGTACATTTTTGCTATTAAGTATTTCCAGTAAATGGCAAAGCGTATAACATTCCCTATGGCAACCAAAAGTTCATTCTTGACCAATGTTATAATTTCCCCCTTTGTGGGATGTGATGTTCCCTAACATTTAAATTTCATATGAATAAAATCCTTTAAAATGTTAACAATCTGTTGCACAGCGACTGGTTAATAAATGTTTTCTAATTAGAAACTCATTGACTAAATAATGGCTTGAGCCCAGAGAACACTGGGCTACATCACCAGTCATTTTGATTTATTTTATTTTTTCATTTTGAGACAGAGTTTCCCTAAATGGCCCAGGCTGACTTTGAACTTGTGACTCTCCTGCCTCAGTCTTTGAAGTAGCTGGTAGTATATTGTATCCAGTTTGAGTAATGTTTTTAATCTTAGTAATCTTGAGTAAATTGTTTTCATATATTATTTTTTGCTTACTGTGTGAAAAATGTTTCGCTGGGCGCTTTAGGTAAAGCAAAGTTGAAAAACTTGAAGCTATGTAACCACCTCTCTCTGATATTTTATCAGCCTTAGAGAACAGAAGACACGAAGATTGTGGTCTTGATGACCACCCTAGAGAGAGGTTTAACCCTCATATGACAATTCTTAGTTTATTTCACGAGAAAATGTATTTAGCATTCTTTTATCACATTTAACATTTTGTTCTACTCATGGATTTTACTGACGCTTTTGAAATATCACTCATTGGTTTAACTGTCACTACTGAAATATCGCTCACTAGTTTAACTGTCACTACTCTTACTGTCAGACTTTTTAACAAATTTTTATGACTTTGTTGTTTAGTAATTTTGCCATTATATTTCTGGATTCCTCTCTCTCTGTTTCTCTCTGTCTCTCATCTTATGTCTTGCTAGGATATAAGTATAAGAACAATGTTTAGTGTAAGAATCTTTAGAACAGTGTTTTCCATCAATTACTTAGAATTTGCACCCCATGCCTCTTAAAAATATATTTTTTGTTTGTTTGTTTTTTCTCCGGTACCGGGAACCGAACTCACGACCTTGCGCTTGCCAGGCGGGCGCTTTGCCGCTGAGCTAAATCCCCAGCCCCCGCTTCTTGAAAATATTAACCTTAATCTCTTTCTCCCCTCACTACCCCCACCATCTTCTGTCTTCTCTGTATAGAGCTGCAATTAAAAGTACATTATGTGAAGGACATTCTGTGTTTAGGGATTGGAAGACTCAATATTGTTAAACTGTCACTTCCAAAATTGATCTACATGTAATTCCAATCAAAATTCCATAAACTTATGTGTAAATATTGCTGAACTATTCTGAGTTCAGAAAAGATCAAGAGTAGCCAGCACAATCATTATGAAAGGCAGTGTTGAAGGACTTCATGACAAGGAATTTCAAAACTACCAGGTTACAGCAGTTAAGGCTACACCCAGTGGCTCCCTTTCAAGGAGCTTAATATGGAGAACAGGAAAAAAAAAAAACAGCTTTGCAGTAGCAAAATCTGATAAACACTTTCTCAAACTTGATAAAGACCCACATCAGCAATGATATGCTGTGTTGAGTGTGACTAATGGCCTTCAGCTTGGTGGTGTTCCTTCCCATCATAATGCCAGTCTAACATCAAGAGCAACATCAGACATATTCCCATAGAAGAACAATCTACAAAGTGTCTCAGCAGAACCCTTCAAAATCATCCAGGTGACTAAAAATAAGAAAAGTCTGAAAAATTGTCACAGCCAAAAGCCACCTAAAAATATATATTTACTTAATGGAATATGGTATACAGGATGAAATCCTGGAAGTAAAAGACAACAGGTAAAAAACTAATGAAATCCAAATTATATATTGACTTTATTTAATAATACTGTATCAACACTGGATCATTAACGAAAACAAATGCTCCTTATTAATATAAAATTTGTCTTAATTACTTTTCTTGTTGCAAAAACCTGTCACCCATAAGTTAGGAGGAAAGGTTTATTTCACTCACAATTTGTAGAAATTTCAGCCCACTGTCGGCTGGCTCGAAGGTAGAATGACATGACAGAGGGATGCAGCAGAAGAGAAATAGTCCATACCAGAGGAGGTGGGAGGCAGCAGAAGCAAGCAAGAAGCCTCCCTCTCCTTTTTATTCCAAGCCAGGCTACATACAGCCTTTCGCGTGGTGCCACACATACCCAGGGTGGGTTTTCCCATTGTCTACCCCAGAACTATGCTAAACCTATCAGTGGACTAATCCATTACCACACCATTAATCCCACAGTCGTACACTTTACGTCCAGCCACCCTTGAAAAGCCACACCTACGAGTGCACTAGGCTTTGGGGGGACACCCACATACAGTCCATCATGCAATTCTAGTATCAGGAGAAGCTGAGTATGGCATATGTTGGGACTCTGTGATATGTTTTTAGGTTTCATCTAGAATTCTTCCAGGATAAAAAGTGGGAAAAACAAGTATAGTAGTCTTTCTCAACCTAGGTTCTCTGTGTTGCTACCTCACTGTTCAATGCATTCTGGATGATTTTTATGGCCTATACTCCAGTCCACTAATTCTTCCTTCAACTCTGTGTAAAATGCTAGTAGTGTCTCATTTTGGTGGGCAGTAGTTTTCATTATCAGAAATTTCCTAACTTTTCATTTCTCTTACAAAGTGCCACTTTTCATTATTTTCATTTTTTTGTGGATACTGTGAAATTCATCTATTGTGTTCGATTCCTGTTCGATTTATCCAAAAGACTGAGCATAATAATTTAATAACATGTTCTCAAAATGCTTTTATTTTATTTTACAGAAAAAAGAAACAAAATTTCAAAGCAAGATATTAAGAGGGTAACAACAGTTAACACATTGTGCATTGTTATCTTTAAGTTACTCAGACTACAAGATACAGGCATATAATTGTCCAAACAATATTGGCACAAAACTTTCTTTTCAATGAACTAAGAGAAATTAGTAATATAGCTATCTTAACTTTTATATACATTATTTTTTGCTTTTCCCTTCATTCTTTTTCTCCATCCCCCCATCCCAGTTTCTCTTTCCTCATGAAGTTTTTTCCAATTTTACAATATCTATTGTATATTTTGGGTCTTATTTACTCTTACAGCTTCTCACACTAGGGAGACAATATGATGTTTACACATGTGCATCTGGTTTATTTCACTTATGAGTATGGTCTAAAGTTGCATCCATTTATCTGTGAAAGTCTCAAATTTATCCTTCTTTATGGCTGAGTAGTACTCCATTGTATAAAAAGACCACATCTGCTTTATCCATTCCTCAGTTGATGGGCATTTGGGTCATTTGCAAGATCTAGCTACTACAAACTGTGCTACCATAAAAATGGGTGCACATATATCACTGTGGTATGATGACTTTAATTCTTTGGGGAAGATAACCAGAAGGGGAAGAGCTGGGCCAAATGGAACCTCCAATCCTAGTTTTTTGAGGAATATCCGCACTGATTTCCACAGTGACTGCACCAGTCTACGCTCCCACCAACAGTGGAGAAGAGTTCCTTTTCCCCCACAGAACTCACAGCATTTGTCATTGGTTCATTTCTTGATGATAGCCATTCTTTCCAGAGTGAGATGGAATCTTAGTGTTGTTTTCATTTACATCTCTTGAATGACCAGTGATGTTGAACAATTTTTCATATATTTATTTGCCATTTGTATTTCTTCATCTAAGAAGTGTGTATTCATCTCAGATGCCCATTTTTGGATTGGGTCTTTAAATTTGGGAGGTTTGATTTTTGTGAGTTCTTTACATGTTTTTGATAGTAATCCTTTATCCGAGGAACAGCAGGCAAACATTTTTTCCATGTTGTGTGCTGTCTTTTCACTGTGTTGGTGGTTTCTCTTGCTGTGAAAAAGCTTTTTAATAAGATGAGATCCCAGTTATTATTTGTGATAGTTACTGTATGATTGGGGTTTTATTCATAATGTCTTTGCCTACACCAGTGTCTTCAAGACTTTTACCTATTCTATCTCCCATCAGATTTAGTGTTTCTGTTTTAATATTTATATCTTTGAACAATTTTAAATTTAGTTCAGTGCATGGTGAAAGTTATGGGTCCAATTTTAATCTTTCGCAGAGCCAATTTTTCCAGCACCATTTATTAAAGAGGCTATCCTTCTTCCAGTGAATATGTTTGACCCTTTTGTCAAAGATAAGTTGGCTGAGTATGTCTGGAGTTGTTTCTGCATCTTCTAATCTGTTCCATTGATCTTTGGGTCTGTTTTTTGACAGGACCAGGCTGTTTTTATAACAGTAGCTTTATAATATAATTTCAAGTCAGGATTGTGATGCCCCCTGCCTTGCTTTTGTTGCCCAGAATTGCCTTTGCTATTCTAGGTCTCTTCTGGTTCCAAATGAGATTTAGAATTCTTTTCTTTAATTTTTTGAGATATACTGTTGGAATTTTGATCAGAATTGTGAAAATTCTATTAGAATTTTATTTTTATGTGAATATTTCTAGCACCATTTCTACTGATTTTGTTTTATAGGTCTTTGTTTCTTTGTATGTGCTTTGGTAACAGCTTATTATTTGTTTCATTCATGAAACATTATTTGTGAAGAAAAAAATTCCTTGAAGACTAGAATGGAAGTATTCTCATTCATAGAAGATTATTATTTGTTTCTATGACTATGCCTAAGGCACTTTTATCTAATTCCTGGATCATCCAAATCAAGGAGTTTAGCTGGAGTTTGCCTACGTGGTCCAGATAATATGAATGCAAATATGAATCCACAGTTACTTAGTTAGTTTGTTTGTGGTACTGGGGATTCAACTCAGGGGTGCTCCACCATTGAGCTCCATCTCCAGTACTCTGTATTTTTTTTTTTTTTTGAGACTTTTTTTCACCATATTCTGTTCAGTCCTGATTCACCGGGCTAGTTGATTAGATGGATTTACTTCTTGTTTATCTTTTATTGTAAGCATTTAACAATTTGAAACTTCTTCTTAGTGTACACAGGTTTTTCTGTTAAACTCCTCTGTTTGGGTGGCCACTGAGCCTTGTCCTCCATCTCTCTCACCTGGTGAGGTTTCCAGGCTCATGCCTAAATATTCAGACATCAGCCAAACCTTCAGTACAAAAGGAAATTAAGCGTTTGATTGTCTGCTTTCCTTTCAGTTTTTTACATTTTGGCCTAGTAATACTGTTTTCTTCCATATTAGCTTGTTCTTCCATATTAGTTTATTGAGAAAGAAGAGTTAATTTTTCTCCTTGAATAACATGACTCACATGTGGGAAAAGAGAAGGGAAAGAAGGAGAAATTTTGTATGGATGTATATACAGGATAGTTAACATAGTTGTCCTACTGTCTTCTATTTCTTTGCTGAAAGAAGATGTTAATGAGTCCTTGATTGATCAATATTGCATGTCTCTATTTGTTTTCATGAGAAACCACTTTGAAGATATCAATATATAATACAACAAGCATTGTTAATGTCCTACCACTTTGTTTGTAACTTTGTATTGTTTGTGCTGTTCTTTTGCTATTTTGTAAAAGGTTGTCTGTCTGTTAATGTTTTCTTCCTGTTATTTAAAAAAAAAATCTCACAGGGATATCTTAAAGGGAAGCCTGAAGTATTATTTCAGTAATATTTAAGTTATTATTTCATTCTTAAATCAGGTATGGTGGTGCACACCTATAATCCTGAAACATGAGAGGCAGGAGGATCACCGTGAGTTCAGGGCCAACCTGGGCTATGTAGGGAGCTCAAAGTCATCTTGAACTACATAGCAAAACTGTGTCTCAAAAAAAAGTTACTATTTTGTTCCCAATAGTATTTTAGACCCTCATTAGAAACAAAAAGAAGGCAATAATGTCTGTTTTCAATAAGTTCATATGTGATTAACAAAAAATCCAAAATAAAAATACGAACAGTATATAAAAATATATTAAAAGTTTTGAACATCAATGTTGGATGATGTAGGGCTTGGAATGTAGCTCAGTGGCACAAGGCCTGCCTGGCAAGCACAAGGTCCTCAGTTCAATTCCTGGTACCAAAAAAAAAGTTGGATGATATAAATCTAAGGATCCAGGTGACCTTTATCTGTGATAGATAGATGATAGATAGATGGATAGATAGATAGATAACCCACAAATATTGTTTACATTGTATTACTCTAGACTGCATTGATTTTTATTACTTACTTTTGGTCAATAACAATATATTGGTTTAAATAAACATAAAACAACACCTATCAACTCTTATTAATCAACTTTTGCCTAGTTTTTCTTTCATATTATATTTTAGTTTCTTTACTTTATTGATTTTCCTTCTTATTTTAAGTTATTTTCCTCTTTATACTTTCTTTAACTTTCCTTTTTATTAAATAGAATATTCAATGATTGATTTGTCCATTTTTAAAAAGATTCCACGTTTTTTCTTTCTCAGTACATACAAGAATCCTATAAACTTTAATCCTAGAAATTTAGCTGATTTCTGCAAGTGTTACTGTGTGATCTCTTTGTTATCATACAGTTAAAAATACTTTTTAAATTTTCTCATGATTTCTTTTTTGACTTGTGCATTACTTAACTATTAACTGCTGAATTGCTGATGGTGATTTTCTATTTATCTTTTCTCACTAATTTCTAGTTTAATTCCACTATTGGCAGAGTGCATGCTCTGAGTGAAAGCCATTTTTTAAAATATTTTAAGAGTTCTTTTATGATGCAGCACATGATTAACTTTGGCAAATGTTCCCTCTGTGAATGAAAAATATGTATTTTGCTAGTGGTGAAGTCAATGTTCTCTATATTTCAACTCAATTTAAATTGTTAATTAAGGGGCTGGGGATTTAGCTCAGCGGCAAAAACCACCTGCCTGGCAAGCGCAAGGTCGTGAGTTCAGTTCCCGGTACCAGAGAAAAAATAAATAAAGAAATTGTTAATTAAATTTTCTGTTCATTTATATCTTTTTATCTTCCTGTTCTATGAGCTACTGAGAATTTTGAGTGATGAGCCCTCTCACTATGTTTAAGGGTTTGTTCATTGTTTTTTAATTTATCAATTTTTATTTGTCATTGGCAACATACTGATTTCAAAATGCTATACTTTCTTTTTTGTTGTTGTTTTTTTTGTTTTGTTTTTTTGTTTTTCTCCGGTACCAGGAGCCGAACTCATGACCTTGCGCTTGGCAAGGCAGGTGCTTTTGCCACTGAGCTAAATCCCCAGCCCATCAAAATGCTATACTTTCTTGATGAGAAATTCTTTATGAACTATACCTTTTATCTCTAAAAATGATTTCTGCACTGAAATGTTTTAATATTAGAATAAAAATAGTATGTATTTCTTTTATTAGGGTTGTCATGGAATTTCCATCCTTTTACATTTAAGCATGTTGTTTCTTCTATTTATGAGGCTTCTAGTATAAGCAGTATTTCTTTTTAATTAAATTAAACATTTTAATTAAAAAGTTCTGGATCACTTCCTTCAGTATAATTTTGTTTCTTTTTCTTAGCAAAAACTTTTGTTATATTTTATTTTTCTAAAAACAATTTTATATCACTTTTACTTTCAAAAATATTTTTGTTAATTTTAAAATTCTAAGTTAACGATTTTTTTCAGAACATTAAACATAATAGTCATGCTATTGCCTTGTATCCTGCCTTCCATATTTCTATTGAGATTTCACTCAGGCTTATTTTCTTCTTCAAAAGCAGTATCATTGTCTCTTTCTACTTTTAAAGTAGTTATGTGACTTTAGTTGTCTCTGTTTCTACCTTTCCTTCTCCCCATCCTTATATCTAAGAAGTTTTATTACAGTACAGCATACAAAATTCTTTATAATTATCTTGAAGTTTGCGGAGATTTACAGAAGAAATTGAGGCTAATACCCTTCATTTATTCAGAAAGTTGTTTGTCATCTTTTCAGTCTACTATTAAATCAATTTTAGATATTGTATATCTTAGTTTTTTAATCTTTTGTATATTTCTGGCTGGAGACACCTGGATAATTTGATATTTTTGACTCATTCTATTGTGCCTCCCATAATCTAAACATAACATAAACATATCTCTTCTAAGCAGTATATCATGAAAGCTCCAAAACTTATTACCTGCCATTTTTCATCCACTAGAGGATGAGGTGATGTCTTCAGTGACATCTCACTGATATCTACATGCACTTTCTTCACCTGTGCCCCATAACTGAGTTCCCTTCCATCACTCTTGGTTCCTGTTGAGAACCTCAAGGCATTTTGTCCCTTCATAATAGTTCTTGATATCCATGCTGAAGAAAGAAATGTCTTTCTTTTAGCGATAACCAATGTTTCCATCCAATTTGATTAATTGTAAGAAAGTTTGTAAATAAAAACAAGACAACATATAGTTAATCAAGGAGTCTTTACGTAGCTGGTAGAGTAAACTGTCAACTTGGGATCTGTGCTGAGGATTGTTGTAGCACGCTTTTGGGTCTTTCTGTTTGGGTGATAGTAGGTATAGCCTGGGTCTCTATATTTTGTCCTTCTCTACTGCTCTCTGGAGATGCTCCCTGCTATGATTCCTGGCTACCACAAATTAAGTATCTTTCCTCTACCACATACTTCCACATGATATTTCCTTCTTGGGGTCACTAAACTGTGGACTGAATGCACCTGAGAATATGAGCCAAATTAAATCTCTGTTCCTTTAAATTGTAATTATCAAGTATTATGCCTCAACATAAAAATGCTTATTTATATAGAAAATTGGTACCTGAAGTGCGGTGATTTTGTGGTTGTACTCGAGCATGTGATATATAAGCCTTTAGAACTGATTTGCAGGAGGAGTTTGCAGAGGTTTGGGTATGGGGGGTATTAAAGTCTTTGAGCACCACAAACATCTTGGTGGGTTCTTCTAGTCTGACCTCTGAAGACCACAATATTGATAGGAATGAAGAGAGCAAAGACCAGTCCCACAAGGTGTTAGGTGAGAACATAATCTCTCTTAGCAGTGGACTAAAGATATATACCTAACACTCTGGCAGAAAATTTTTCTACATTTTGCCCAAGACTTTACAAAATTCAAAGATTTAAGGGAGGTAGACTAATTCGTCTCCTGAAGGATATTCAAAGTCAGCCCAACATTCAGTATGGCATGGGTACTGTTGGCTGATTTTAACCAGATGTATAGTGAGAACTGGAGTCAAAGGGCAGAGCAGGAAAATTTGAAAAGCTTAAATTTTCATCCAGAAGGAATCATGTGTAACGTTGGAGCCAAAGAAAGTATGGCTATTGCAGAGAATAGTGCCATTAAAAAGAAACCAAATAATTTATACCCAGATAAGAAAAAAAAAATGCCTTGAGGGCATCTTAGAAATAAGCAAGACTTCACCAATTGCAGGGTCCAGTGTTTTAAACTGTCAACATTTCCTTTGAGAAGAGAGTCCCTGGGATGCCTGATCAATAAAAGCCTCTTAGGGAATTGGTTCCCCGGGTTTCATTTCACTGTCCTCAGCCATACAAATACTGCTGGGATATTGGTCTTGTGGCAGCAGAATTTAGTGTCATCCACATTATGCTGCTTTTACTGGTACAAAGAAAGCAATAGTTGTAGGTTCATGGAGGCTTGAATGCAGATTTCAAGGAAAAAGCCTGTAAGACAAGGCAAAGAACCTATGCAAGAGTAAGAGTGAATTTAAGAGTATGGAGCAGAGACACTAGAAAGTTATAGATTCCAAGAACTCACAGCAGCTGCTAAGGAAAGCTACAGGCTGAGAGTAAAGCCAGCCCAAGAGAAAGACTGTGTGGCTGCAACCATGCAGACCATAGGGATGAGGCCACCAGACATTTTGGAACTCACATTTTTCCACCAAGTGCCCTGGATGCCAGACAGAACTTGCTGTTGCCCTGCTCCATTTCAGTTTTGCATTGATTTAATTCTCCTTTTTTCTTTTTTTTAATTCAAATTCTTTATTAACCCCGTTTCTATATTTTGAAATGGGAATAATTACCCTGTGCCATTGTATCTTGGGATCATAAGACTTGTTTTTTTTACTTTTACAGAGATTTGCATGTAAGAGTTTGTTTCGCATTTCAAAAGAGACTTTGCCTTGAACTTTTAAAATGCTGGAACTTTTGGAACCTTGATAAATGGATTATTACATTTCCAGTTGTAAATGGCATAATTGTATTATGTTAGATGGAATTATTAACTTGCCATTTTTTTTGAAGATTGAGAAGATATTGGTTTAAGAGATGTGTTTGGGTCATAACTTCATAAGAAGTGGTATGTAGTGGGTCAACTTAATTCTTTTTAGGATCCACTGAGGCAATTAATGAAGCATATCTTGGGTGTATCTGTGGGAATCTTGGAGATATGGCCTTAGGTCATATGTCTGACACTTAATCCCTTCCTTTTGCTGCTTGCCTCCTCTGTTTCCTAGCTGTTCCAAACTAAGGATCTTTGTTCTGCCTTTCCTTTGGCCATGATGTCCCTGAGTTGGAGCCGGCTGATTGTGGACTAAATCTTCTGAGAACATGAACCAAATTAAACTTCTCCTGTTTTAAGTTGTAGGTGTCAAGTATTGTGTCTCAGCAATGAGAAAGCCAATACAATATTATAGTTTATTTCTGCAGAAAGCTCAATCTTTTTCTGATGTATGAGTCCACAGGGAAGAGATATGAAAGTCAGACTCTGGAATGGAACACAATGCCATCTTCGATACCCAACTGAAGTATTCATTTCACTGCTGCACAATTCTTCCTCCAGAATGTAATACTACATTTGATGTTTTACTTTTACTACACTTTCTACTTTTAAGAACTATTATAAACACTAACATGGATCCAATAGGTACCAATATCTACTTCCAACTGAATGATATATTTACTTGGACACTTTTTAAAATGTATAAACTGTTTGTGGTACTTAAGTAGAATTGCAAAATGAAGCACTAAAGTAATTTCTGACACTATTTGTTTACCACATAACAATATTTGCAGTTGCTCTAGTAAAATTAGACCATTTTGCTTTTCATATATTCAGAATTTTAGCATTCTGCAAACAGAGCTTCTCCTTGAAGGCAGGACAAATTCCAACTCAGAGCACTTTTTTCTTGCCTAAACTTCAAAAATATTTACCAATAATCATTTTTGTCAAGATCAAAAACATAAAAATTTATGGTTAAAGGACTATGATGTTTTTTTCCATAGGTCTTATTCATTCTTTGATTGTACTCACTTCTCAAATCCCAGACAACTATATAGGCCTCTTTCAGGGTGAAGCACCTCCCACCAGCCTCTTTTCCTGTTTTCCTCCAGTCTGTTCATAGACTTTGCTTGTTATTAGTTACAAATAACGGAGACCAAAAAATTCCAAGCATATGTAGTTTCATAAAAGTAATGCATATGTTCATAAAAAAGAATATTTTTCTATTAGTTAAATTGAAGTACAGTAACTTTAACCTTGGAAAGTAGATGAAAAGTTTCCTCTGTAGTTGTTCTGAGTTCGGTCCCTTGGAGTTCTGAGACTTTTAGTAAGTGATTGTCTTTATAATATTTAAATTTGTCTAACATCTGTATAAGACTGTAGATCATTCTGGAAAAGGAGAGATGGAGAAATAAGCTAAGTAAAAAAGAAGCCAAATCTTGAGTGGTTAACTTAATTGTTCTACTGGCTCTCCAAAAGACAGCCAAGAAAAAGATCACATTGCTCACATGAGCGTGGCTGTACTCATACACCTGCAGTCAGCCCTCCACACCAGTGGGTTCTGAATCTACAATATCAACCATCAACAGATCCAAAAATTTTGCTTCTGTACTGGATATGTACAGACATTTCTCTTGTCATTTTTCTATAAACAACACAGTACAAGTGTTAACATAGCATTTACATTGTGTTAGATATTATAAATCATTTAGTGATGTTTTCATGTACACAGGAGGATACGTGGAAAACATTATGCCATTGAAAAGACAATATGTGGATCCTGGAGGTCCTGGAACCAACTTCCTATGAATACAGTAGATGACTGCATTATATACAAATGATCCACAAGATGTGCAATCTAAGAATGCTGATTTAGCCATGTGGGGAGACATTGCTAACTTAGAAATGGATCGGACAAAGATGAGCTTCATATCTGAATTAGAAGTGAGCAAGAACAAAGCACATAATGAGGCATAGCCAAATAGTCTGGAATACAATTTCAGAAGACAAGCCTAGATATACAGATTGATACATATAGATGTTATAGATATAGATGCAGAGACACAGACAGAGATAGATATAGATAGGTATGGGTATGGATAAAGAGATAGAGACAGAGAAAGAGGGAGAGATAAAGAAATAACCATGTCTAGATTAAGCACAGAGGTGAGCTGTTGAAGATAAAGCTAAAGTTCTAGAGGTGTTCAGTTTTCCTAAATCCACCTTAGGTTATAGATACAGTTGTTAGTTCTAAATATCTATGCATCTATGAAGGACAGGATTCTTAATACATTTCCCAGCCCATAGATAGCTGGGCCTGAAAACAAAGAATAGAGCTAAAATCATCCTGGAAAAAGGATATACAACTTCAGTTTGTTAGGAAATGGATTACCTTCTCAATAGTTTGGTTATGTCTGATCTTTAACTATACTGTATGCAGTAGGGTTAATAGCTAAATAAAATGTTTTAAAATCAAGAAATACAACTGAAAGAATCATTAGTTATAAGAAAAAGAAATTCATTAAATTCAGCAATTATTCATTAAAGAAAAGAGCCTAGAAAGCTAGAGAAACAAAGTAACTTCAGTCTACCAAAGAAATATATAGCAAACACTCCATTCAGGGATCATATCTTTTCTTTATTTTAAAGAGAATTAAAAAACAGTAACAAAGTAATAGCAACATAGACAAAAACAAAACACAGCAAAAACAATAAAAATGATACAGGGTTTCAATACAAAATGATAGGAATTAACAGTGGTTGTTATAGTACATATTGTTATCTTCATCGAAGTTGCTCAGATTACCAGATGTAAGAATGCAAGATTGATCAAAGCATTAAAGAAAATAAAAATAAATAAAGAAATGAAACAACACAGAGCTTCACTAAGCAAGATGGTAGGAATTCACCAGTGGTTGTTATATCACGCATTATTGTCTTCAAATTAGTTGTTCAGATTACCAGATATGACCATGCAAAATCGGTCAAAAAAATTTAAGCATTAAAGGTTCCTTTCAATAAACATTTAGACAACAGCAGTA
>NW_004955444.1:19388387-19389745 GCF_000276665.1 Chinchilla lanigera
TAAGGTTGGCTAGGGGTTTATCAATTTTATTTATTCTTTCAGAAAATCAACTCTTTGATTTATTAACTCTTTGGATTTTTTTAGTAACCACTGTGTTAATTTCTGCTCTTATCTTCATAATTTCCTGCCTTCTTTGGGCTTTGGGCTTGACTTGTTCTTCTTTTCCTAGAATTTTGAGGTGCAGCACAAAATTGTGTATTTGTGTTTGTTCTGTTTTTGTGATGTGGGAATTCACCACTATAAATTTCCTTCTGAGGACTGTTTTCATTGCATCCCACAGGTTACTGTAGGTTGTAACTCCATTTCATTTGATTGTAAATAGTGTTTAATTTTTTCATTAATTTCATCTATGACCCATCGGTTTTTCAGGATGGTGTTATTTATTTTCATGTGTTTATGTAGTTTTTGCAATTTTCTTTGTCATTAATTTTCACTGTTATTGCACTATGGTCTGATAGTATATTCAGGATAATTTTAATTCCTTTGCATTTACTTAAGCATGTTCTATGTGCCAGTACATGATCTATTTTAGAGAACATCCCATGTGTAGTTGAGAAGAATGTTTATTCTGATATTGTTGATTGGAACAGTCTGTAAATGTCTGCTAAGTCCTTTTGTTCAAAATTTGGTTTAGTTCTGTTATTTTTTTGTTGATTTTTTGTCTAGTCGATCTATCTCTTTGTGACAATGGGGTGTTAAAGTCCCCTGTTATGATTGTTACTGGTTATTTGATTTTTCATGTCTGTTAAAATTTGTCTTACATAGAGTTGTGTGCTCCTGTATTTGATGCACAAATATTTATGATTGTGATCTCTTCTTGTTGCAGTTTACCCCTATCAAGTATGTAGTGACCTTCTTTATCTCTTTTGATCATTCTTGGTTTGACATTTACATTATCTGCAAACAGAATAGCTACCCCTACTTTTTTCTGGGTTCCTGTTGCATAGAGTATTGTTTTCCATCCTTTGACTTTCAGCCTATGAATTTCCTTTTGAGTTAAATGTGTTTCTTGTAAACAGCATATTGTTGGGTTTTGTTTCTTGATCCTCTCCTTCAGTCTGCTTCTTTTGAGTGGTGAATTTAGACTGTTTATATTTATGATTATAATTGATATGTATTGGCTTATCTCTGTCATGTTATTTTCCTGCTGTTGCTTCCTCCTTTCTCTCTCTGTGAAATTGCTTGCTCTGCTTGTTAGTTTCTCTCTATTGTTTTTCTTGAAATTGTGGTCATTCTTATATCTTTCTAGAATATCTTTTAGTACTCTTTGTAAGGTTAGTTTGGCACTCATGAATTTCTTTAGTTGCTCCTTATTATGGAAACATTTTATTTCTCATTAATTTTGAAGGATAGTTTTG
>NW_004955444.1:19389845-19391845 GCF_000276665.1 Chinchilla lanigera
AACAGTTAATAGCTGTTTGATTAATCTTGCCTGTCTCTACTTGTTTTCCTGAGAAACCACTTTGAAGATATCAACACATAATACAACAACCATTGTTAATTTCCTCCCACTTTGTCTATAACTCTGTACTGCTTGTATTGTTCTTATGCTATATTGAAAATGGATGTCTGCTTGTTAATATGTTTTCCTTCTTTTGGGGCTGGGAATTTAGCTCAGGGACACAGCGCCTGCCTGGCAAGTGCAAGGTCGTGAGATTGGTTCCCAGTACCGGAAAAAAATCAAAACAAAACAAACAAACAAACAAATATATATATATATATATATATATATATAATAATATATATATATATATGTTTTCCTTCCTTCTATCTTTCTTTTTCTCCTTTCCCTCATCTAAGTTGTTCCTTCCTTTGTGCAATTTCTTTCCCTTTCACAATATCTATTCTTCCCTTTGCATTTTATTTACACTTCCAGCTTGATATACTAGAGAGATAATACAATGTTTACACATTTGGGTCCAATTTCACTTATGAGTATGGTATCTAGTTTCATCCATTTGCCTTTTAAAACCTCAAGTTTACCTTTTTACATAGCTGAGTAATATTCCATTGTATAAAAATAGCACATATTTTTTATTGATTCCTCAGTTGATGAACACTTGGGTTGTGTCCAAGATTTAGCTATACAAATTGTGCTACTAAAAACATGGGTGCACACATATCGCTGTGGTATGATGTTTTTAATTCTTCTGGGAAAATACCCAGAAGAGGAATAATTGGGTTAAGTGGAACCTCTAATCCCAGTTTTATGAGGAATCTCCAGACTGATTTCCACAGATTCACCAATCTATGCTCCAACCAGCAGTGAAAAAGAGTTCCTTTTTCCCCACAACCCCTCCAGCATTCGTTACTGGTTAATTTCTTGATGATAATCATTCTTTCTGGGGTGACATGTAATCTCAGTGTTGTTTTAATTTGCATTTCTCAAATGACCAATGATGTGGAACATTTTTTCATATATTTATTTATCATTGTATTTCTTTATCCAAGAAGTGTGTATTCATCTCAGATGCCCATTTTTGGATTGTGTCTTTGAATTTTGGAGGTCTGATTTTTTAAATTCTTTATATGTTCTACATAGAAGTCCTTTGTCTGAGGGACAATTGGCTAAAATTTCTTTCCAATTCATGGGTTTTCTTCTTACTCTGTTGGTGATTTCTTTTGAAGTGCAAAAACTTTTCAATAAGATGAGATCCCAGTTGTTCATTCTCTGAAATATTTCCCATGCAGTTTGGGCTTGGTTCATGAACTCTCTGCCTATCCCTATGTCTTGAAGATTTCTACCTACTTTCTCTTCTAGTGTACTTAGTGTTTCTGTTTTAAATTTAGATCTTTGGTCTATTTTGACTATAGTTTAGTGCATGGTGATTGACATAAGTCTAGTTTTAGTCTCTGGCATGTAGAGAGCCAGTTTTTCTAGAACCAATTATTAAAGAGGCTATCTTTCTTCCAGTGAACATGTTTGACCCCTTTGTCAAACATAAGGTGGCTAAGTGTGTTTGTAGTTGTGCGCACATTTTCTAATCTGTTCCACTGATCCTTAGGTCTGGTTTTTTTTGCCACTACCATGCTGATTTTATCATAATAGCTTTGTAGTATAATTTCAAATAAGAAATTATGATGCCTCCTGCCTTTCTTTTGTTTCCCACAATTGCTTTTGCTATGTTAGACCTCCTCCAGTTTCAGATGAATTTTAGAAATGTTTTCTGTAGATCTGTGAGGTACACTAACAATATTTTAATTGGAATTGCTTTGAATCTGTACAGCAATGTGGGAATATGGCCATTTTCACAATGTTGGCTCTTCTTATCCATGAGTAAGGAATATCTTTCCATTTTCTGAAATCTTCAGTCTCCTTTTTCAGAGTACTATGATTTTCACTGTATAGATCTTTTACATCCTTTGTTAGATTGATTCCTAAGTATTTCATTTCTCAGATGC